>NC_133772.1:96778659-96966159 GCF_003597395.2 Chelonoidis abingdonii | reverse complement strand
TTTTGAATATATCCAATTACACTTCCTTCTCATTAAAAGTTGACAAACACTATGCACATTTTGTGACGAGGTACAAAAAAGAAGAATTATACATGTACACTTGCTTACCACAAATTCAAGTTGGTCTTGTGCATAAAGTTTATTTTCCAGTAGTACTTTAAAACAATGGGTTCTAGTTATTACAGTAGCTCAGCTTTTTAATTTTCTGCTGCCTCTACATGAATAATATAACAAAGATTTCTTCGTTGCTGAAGACAATTACTTTAAAGCAGCTTGAAGCTATCATGTGCAATACAAGACAAGTCATTTCTTTTTAGAAGGGATTCAAACACATGTATCAGTATTGTTATCTATTTATAAATTCTATATTTAAAAGTAAAGTAAGACAGACATACCTGAAATGTTACACAGGGGGAAAACATGATAAGAGATATTCCAAATTATTCAACCTAATCCTAACCAACAGAACCTTAAAGACACTGGAAATTTGTAGAAGAATTAAGCATTATATGCTGTAAAAAGCTCAGTTAAATACCCTCACAAACCAAGCTGAGAGTCTTTCAGATCTGCAATACACAAGCCTTCCAAATGCAAAACATTTTTCTTTCTGAAGGTTCTTCTTTTTCTTTTCATTCTTTTAATCGCTGAACCTATCAAAAGTACACTTTCTAGAAAATCTTCAGTGCTTTCATGTCTTGTATTTCATACACTTAGCCATCTTGGATTAATAGGAGCCAATGAAGATACACATTCTTAAAACGGCTGCAGTTTCATTGGTCTAATCTATGAACTTTAAAGGCCTACGTTTTATGAGCTTTCCTCAGGGTAGGTATTTCAATGTTCTAAAAACAGGGTTATGGACTGTTAAATTAAGCACATGTTCTGAATTGACATTTTAGTTCCAGAAGGTTATTTGGTGCCAAGATTGCCAATTTAGTATCTGCAACCCTGGAACATATGTTTACATGCCTTCTTAGCTTTGGGGGGAGGCGGAGGGAACTGAAAACAAAGTGGTGTTGCATAATAATTTTATCCTCAAATATAAAAATTTGAAAAAATGTAAGCAGAGGTTTGCACCTATGTTGTATGAACTGAAGAGCTATACAGCTGAAAATGGTCCATAGACATTGCTGTTTATGACCTTTTCAGCAACTTGTATAGTTATATCTTCATCCCTGTTTTCTAATTCAAGAGCCTTACATCTGGCTTTAGCTACAGTAAATGTGAATCATTCAATTATACCAAGGGGCACTAAAACATTTTATTGTGAAAGTAATGCTAACTGTAGAAGGCAATAGTAATGCTGAGGCAAAATGATCTTTAGATAATGAAACATAATGGGTGACTTTTACTCAGTCTGTTCTACTGAAGACCATTTTCCAGTGTTTACACCCAGAGGGCATATACAGAGACCAAATGAAGGAATGTTCAAAAGTCATTTGAGCTGATCTATGCCAATCTTTCCAAAGAAAGTCAAAAGAACAGTTTACCTGTAAAGATGCTTTACAATGAAATAGACAAGATATAACGAGAGAGATGTAAACACACACACAGAGCTACCACTTTACAGTGTAGCACACTTGCGGGTCATTCGAGATATTGCATCACAATTTTCACAAAATCCAAACGTGCACACACATCTTGCAGGTGTTATGTCATCCTTAGTCTGTTGAGCAGTGAAGCTAATCCCTACAGCAACATTTGAAGGTTTAAAAGCTAAGCTTTTTGTTTTTAAATGCCTATGAAAACATTGCCTATGCTCAGAGGCCTTTTAAAACAAAACCAAAGCTTTTAAAGCTTCAAAAGCAGCCATGGGAATTTGCTCCTCACAAGGGAATCCTAAATGAAGGCCAAGTTTCAGTGGATTCCCCTGGACACTACAAAATGTTAACGTGTTTTGTGGGTCTCTTCCACTTCTTTTAATAGGGATGGGCTGAACTGACTGATTCAAGCAAAGAACAGACTGAAATCTTTGTCCCAAGCCCTAAACTTAACTAAGCCCAAATCTCTTTTTAGGCAAATCAGTCCCAACTAAGTCAATGGCTCTCTCCCAAACCTGCAACCTACAAACCTCATGGATACCTAATGCAACTAACAGAAAGACCCCAGAGAGGCACCAGCTGTAAAAGAAGTAGAATGGAGAATAGAAGAACAGTTTTAAGTTTTTCTGTTGTTAGGAACCTAAAAAGAAAATGGGCTAGCTAAGAATTAAAGGAGAGTTGCTTCTCAGAAAGTCTTCTGAAAGGCAAAAGAAAATGGCAAAGAGAAAGGCTAACATCAGTGTTAAGCCAAATAAAAGAAACAAGAAAATGGCAGTTGAAACTAATGTAATGTATGTAAGGAAGACAATTTCCTTCCATAAACACTGTAGATTACCAAGTGAAACATTCTAATGTTGTTTCTGATACATACTAAAGGATTTAAAATTTAAATTATTTTATTTAAAATCATATTTTTTAAAATTATGAATATTTACATTTTGATTGCTGAATGACTGTGCAGAGCTAGGACATTGATTTTTGAGCTATACCAAAAAGACTAAAGAGAAGCATCAGAACACAGGACCTTTCAACAATTGGTTTGGAAGGATTATTCTTATAAAGAGGCAGCAAAGAATCAAAGTTTGTCTAGAATATCACCACAGGATCACAGCTGTTTGAGATGGAAAACAGCTATTAGTGTAAATAAAACATCCTCCTCCTGCAAGTGGACTATAGAAGATTTAAGGAACATTTAATAAAATGTTATGCAGTTGGAGTGTTGTTTTCTCTTCCTACCCTACAAAATTTTTCATCCATGAGAAACGTATCCTTCCTAAACAATCTGATGAGCAAATGAATTGTTTTATGTCTGGCAAGTGGCTGCCAGACAGTAGAAGAGAAATAATCAATTAATGGGAGTTCCCATTGAACTGTGCATGTATGCCTGTCCTGCACATTACCACAGCTGAGACTCAACCTATACCCTTCTGATCAAAGCCAAGAACTCAACTAAGGTGACCAAAAAGGGAATCATACCCAAAGGAGTTGTGTTAGACTTGCTCCTAGATTACAAATTATACACCAGGCAACTTTTCAGTACCTTAAGAGCAGCTGAACCTTACAAGAAAACACTCTAAAGACGCAGGTAAAATGATAACATGTGAATAAAGAAGGGGAAAAGTATATTCACATCCCAAATACAAACAGAAGTTGCTTTGAGCTTATAGAAGATATTTAGGAAAAAATGATAACTGAAGAAAAGCACAATCAAGATTGTAGCCTCTGATTATAGCTCTATATAATTTCCCTCCCCACATACCAAATATTACTATACACATACACACACACAAAGATATTTTGAGCCAAATTCTCCCTTCATATATGCATAGTCAACTCCCATTGACACACACTGAAGGCAACTGTGGATCTACTGTGTACTTTATATTTACATTTGTAAAATTAAGAATGCAGAAAATTACTTTACAAAGATTGAAAATTCTTCAGCAAATCTAAAAGAAAGGACAATTTATATCTACTAAACAAAAACCATTGATAGCCATTTGAAAGTTTAAAGGAGGGTTTATTCATCATTCAGCACACATGAATTCTACAAGTGTGGACTTCTTGCTGAAATGACATTCTCTTTGGTGGGTCCCAGGACTGTGGGATTAGTTTACAAGAAGGAAAGAAGGGCCTGAAACCAAACCTAAATGATGAATTACTATATTGGAAAGTCTGGTCTATATGATTTGTCCAAATTTACAGATTCAGAAGACAAAACAAAAAAGTCAGACAAATCTGTAAGTAAGGCTAAATTACAGATTAATAGAAAGAATAAAAGATCTAAGAAACTAAGAAAGGTCTTCCTTCATAAAATCTTGTCCACAGACAGGACTTTATGCCAAAGTACTCTCAAATTTGAGAATGTGAACTGCTAATAAAATCCAGCATAAGGAAATTATCAGGATAATGAATTTACAGTAAAACAAAGGGTTTCCTCCAGCAATGAAGATATCTACAATGTTTTTGTTGCTTTGAAATTTTCTGAAAATGGATAAGTATAATAGCAAATCCGTTGAGACACTACCACAAATGAGTATATTACAGTCGAACGGATGGAAGATACCTATATTACTCTTAAGAATTAAGGTTACTGAACTAGTGTAAGAATCAAAGGTAAATTTGTAATATATAATTTAAGGATATTAGTATTCTACATGAAAAAGGTAAGCAATATTGAACTAAGGAAAAATAAAGCTACTGAAAAAAAACTGGTCAAGTCCAGTGGTTGGAATCTTCTTCTCTGGCAGAAGATACTGGACTTTTTTTATGTTTCAGAAAGACAGAAATCTAATAATCTTTTTTGCTAACATGGTAGCAGATGTTTTACCAAAAAGAATTTCATAATTTCTGAATACACAGTGTGAGACTAACATTGTTTAGACTTCCAAGAACATGAAAGCATGAAAGGCCATCAGTCAAAGTAAAGATCTAATAAGTAAAACAAAGAAATAAATGAAAACCCTATTGCCTTTCTTCATAAGGAAAGCATTTGGAATTCAGGATTGAAATGAAAACGTTGGGATAAAACATGGCGTCCCAATCAAGTTCTCCTTTAGCTATATTTGAAAATGATCTCTGCCAGCATGTCAAACAGATAGTCGACATGAGAACTGAAGTTCAAGAGCCTGATTCTGCAATGGGACTACTCGCATGGGCAAGGGTTATTTGCTCAACTAAATGTTTGTAAATTAGGCTCCTAGTGAGCATCAAACTTAGAAAAAAAATCACAACTGACAAACCTTCTGGTTTATTTTTGTTACTGTCAAACCAGTAAGATTTTTCTTTTTTCAGGAAGCATGCTCTTCCTGATGGTTCTTTTATTTTCTTCTAGCTCATAGCATAGACATAGCCCACATCTAGCCCAGGGGTAGGCAACTTATGGCACGCATGCCAAAGGCGGCACGCGAGCTGATTTTCAGTGGCACTCAGACTGCTCGACTCCTGGCCGCTTGTCCAGGGGGCTCTGCATTTTAATTTAATTTTAAATGAAGCTTCTTAAACATTTTTAAAACTTTACTTTACATATAACAATGGTTTAGTTATGTATTATAGACTTATAGAAAGAGACCTTCTAAAAAAGTTAAAATGTATTACTGGCACGCGAAACCTTAAATTAGAGTGAATAAATGAAGCCTCGGCACACCACTTCTGAAAGGTTGCCAACCTCTGATCTAGTCTATTGTTAAAAACAGGTGGTTGGAAAATAGAATAACAATTTCTGTCCAAAAATTCAAAATGCAGAAGTCATTTTATTTTTGCAGGATTCAAAATGGACCCCTTTTCTGCTATATTTTTTAATTTGGAAAATATTTCAATAGAAATTTTGGTAAAAAATCTTGGAAAAATTCATGAAAAACAGAAAATGTTGACAATGTTGACCTTTAAAAAGCTTAATATTTGAGAAAATGCCGTTTCCGATGAGAAAATCTTGTGTGAAAAATTTCAACCAGCCCAATTAAGAAACCAGGTAACAGAATACTTGTACTAGTTATAATACTAACACACTTGTAGAAGAGCCAATAATTAAGGACCTAATCCTGCACCGTAGAAATTAAAGGATGCTTTGCAACTGACTTCATCAGGAAGCGGTTTAGATCCTAAGTGGCCATTCACCATTTAGGCCCCAATCCTGCAGAAACACTCTAATGCCCAGCGTAACTCATGGGAGAAGTTCCATTGACTTCAATGGGAGTATTCGCAATGCTTAAGGCTAAGCATGTGTGTAAATCTTTACAGGATTGGGACCCCACTTTGGCTATCACAGGTACATCAGAAGCTGGAAGGTATAAGCCCAAGAACGATTTTCATTCCATCCCACTTCATAACTAGCTCCATATCCCAAGCCATTTCTTGAAGAAAAATATTTAACATCTCCAAAATGCAAATTATTACATTAAAATCTTTAACTAGTGGCAAATCATAGCTTAGATTTTGGTTTAATTCTGAGAAATAAAAATAAAAGTTAGCAATAAAGAAATACTAAAAAGGTGGTAGCCTTTTGATTGTAAAGAAGATATGGGGTTTTAATAATTTTCTCAAGGCAGTGAACTGACACAATAAAAGTTACGCTCATTAAATTTTACATGATTTGTGAACTAAGTACTTTTTATGCAAAACAGGCTTTACAGTTTGGTAGCACAGAAATACAAAAAGCAAGAGTTTTCATTACGGGCTCATCTAGAAAATGAATGTTAGCTTCCTTTTACACTTTTAGTGGGAAATTGTTTTATTTAAAACATTTAAAAGGCTGGCATAGAGTGTTAGTGGATGCAGAATGCCACTACGCTTGCATAATCTTGGACTCTTTATATCTAACTGGATGGCTGCCCAGTCCCACAAAACACAGACTAATAATGCATTACCATTGAGCCAAACTATCCCCTCATTTACACTGGTGCAATCCCAGAGTAATTCCATTTACTTCAGTGGAGTTACTCTGGATTTATACAAGCATAAGGGCCTGATCCAAAGCTCATTCAGGTCAATAGAATGCTTTATGTTGACTTAGTAGGCTTTGTAATAGGCCCACAATAAAATTTGGCTCAGTCAGAGGATTTCAGTTCAATCCTACACCTGTTCCCCGGGGCAAGGGAAACTAGGAGAGCACTCGGCTCCTGTTGGACTGGTAGAAGTTTATGCTTCTCTTGAACAGTCCTCTCTAGCAGATGCAGAGTGAAGACTCCTTCACTGACAAGAGTGCAGCCATTAAGTGGTGAATCTGAGGTCAGAGGAAGTAAAGGGGATGCATGAGCTGAATGATTCTGATTTCCAGTATTTATGTGATATTTCATACTCTTGATCCAGGACTGTAAAATTGGACAGGGAGTTCATGCAAGTTTCTGAATTTTATGCTCATAAATAATTTCAAAGCTTAGGGCTCAGCCCTGCAATAAAAATCCATATATGTATGTGTCGGGCTCCTTTCCGGTGAACTTTCGACATATAAGAGGAGCTGTGTTCAGTTTTTAATATGACCAATTTGCATCTCGGGACAGATACAAAGAAAGGAAGATGTAGATGAATGTAGTTGCTTAACATGGGCAGCCTATAAGCCTGAAAGCCTTAACACCAGGTTAGGAGAGGAAAAAAAGCTCTTTACACAGTTAAGGATTAAATCAGGGGGTTTCATAGCATAAATCACATCTTAGAGAACTTGCAGATCATCTTTTGCTCCCATTTACAACTGCATCACATCATGGTTGCAGCTACAGCAATGGCTTTGCTTACATGGAGAAATATAAAATGCCAATCCCTGGCTATGGCTGAGGAATGCACAGTGCAAATTGGAGGGATGCAAAGATAGCCAGCTATAAACCACTCCTGAGCTTCCCCAAGCCTGCATGAGATGCATGCTGGGCTGGTCCCCAGGTGTAAGTTAGAACAGCCAGAGGAACGCTTAAACATTTGTCATCTGCCAATGGCTGGAAAGGCCCTTCTGGGACCTGAAAATCAGCAGGGCACAGGGAAAACATACCTTTTTGCCCCAAGCCAGGCCCGCTACGCTTGCTGCCAGTGGTGCTGGAACAATTTTTACAGTGGAGGTGCTTAAGGCAGAAACCATGTATTTGGGTTGTTATTACTACTTCAAGCCAGGGGGTGCAGCAGCACCCTCAGCACCCTTAGTTCCAGCACTTATGCTTGCTGCAAGGAGGGAGTAGTGGCATCAGAGCCATTACAACTGCTATATGCCACCAGAGGATCCCCTTATGTTGAGGATATCCCCTGAAGCTGGCTCTACAAAGTGACCCAACATAGTCAAGCATCTGAGCACAATATTTATGTATTACTAGCTGTCTTCAATGTAATATGATTTTTTTTTAAGGCAAATGCTTTCTACTTCTCTTCTTCATTTCATCTCTCCCTCTGTCTCTCTTCTCTCTCCCCTTGCTCTCCTGTATATGCCTTCCTGCCACTTGGTCCCTTTCTCCTCCTTTCTCCTGCACATGCTTCCCTGTTTCCTCACTCTCCTCTCCCCCTAGACATGCTGCACTGCCGCTTGGGTCCTTGCCCCTCTGGATGTGCTATCCTCTCCTCTTCCTGCTTCCTTGGACATAATTCTTGGATGCCTCACACTTTTTTCTCTTCCCATTTTCTGCTGATCATGTGGCCATTCCTCTCTTGTCCATGATTGGCACATTGTGGGCTCATTGGTGTCTTATAGGCCCAACCCCACAATAGGAACCTTGAGAGGCATTATGTCACAAGATTACCCAGGCCTTTAAGGGTTTGTAGTGCACATCCTCTGCAATGGATCCACTCCTCCCTGCCCCTTTTGGTGTCATTAGTCCTACAAGGTCTTTGTGCTTAGGCGAGTGCAAGAACTGCAACTGTGGGCAGCTCCTGTGAAAGAACAATGGGGAGCAGGGACCAGCTACTATATTGGAGTACACTCCCTTAGCAGCTGTGAAACTGCTAGAACATAGGATTACATTCACTACATCAGCCACTGGCAGCAATTCACCACCCCAATCTCCCCAGAATACCTAAAATAAACACTAGTAGAATTATAACAGAATTAAGTGCATTGATTTTAAAAGGAATCTAGGAAAAAAGAGGATAGTTTCTGTACTTTTACAAAGCTATGTAGAAATGGCCCTGGCAAGAGTTATTTCCATTTGTCCCTTCAGATAAGAGAAAATATGATGATGCTCCCTTTAAAAGATGGATTTATTTAGAATTTGGGAAACCATTATTAACATTTACTTATACTTTTAAGAAGAGCTCTTGTTTTTGTTCCTGGAGATACGGTATGTGTATCAAGAGCTCAGTTGCAGTTTCTATGGGAATTTCTCCTATGAAATTAATAGCAGTGTAAATTTTAATATTAAAGAGCCATATTCTGGTTTCAATTGCATAGGTGTGCAACCGCAATTGTCCAAACTCTGTGAAACAGATATGGATTTCAGACCGGATCCTACTCCTGTTCAAGTCACACAGTTGCTATAGACATCAATGGAAGCAGGATCAGGACTTTATATAGATAACCTCCTACATTCAAAATCATTTCCACTCTTTTGAACAGGGAAGACCTGTCTTCCAGCTGACTCTAGCCCCCTTTCTTGGAAAACATCTCCTTGAATGCCCAGTGGACAGTCTGCCCCTGGCCCAAAATCAAAAGAGAACTTTTCTGAATAGCACAACTATGGAATGTGTCTTGTATTTGGTGCATTTAACAATGTTATTATAAGTAACTTCTGTGGAAAACCATGGTACTAAAGCTAACCTGGTATAGTGACAAGGGCCAAAATCAAACGGAACTGTAATGATAAAATATATTGTGTGTAAATTTTTTCTTTATCATTTCCCCCATAGCAAAATTAATGCATTGAATGTGATATTTGGCAAAAAGAATCTCTAAAATATCAAGCAGGGTATTCATACTAGTGCTGCCAGTTTTGATGCCCTAAACCTGCTTTCTTGGCCACCACTGTCTCTGTGCACACTGCAGACTCTTAGGCAGTGGAGCAAAGAGAAGACTTGATCTTCCTGTGCCAATATGAGGAAAATCAATGTCAATGTCTAAAAGACAGAATTGCTGGTGCACGAGGCCACTAAACACTACAACCCACTGTATAGCTCTAGAGTGTTATAGGCAATCCTCCAGAAACACACGTGCGCACACACACACACACACACACACACACACACACAATCAAAACAAAACATTGGTTTGGAACAAATCCTGCAATGCATAATTGCCCTTGGGTGCTCTGGTAGATAAAAGGGAGTGCAAACACAAACACAGAGTTTCCCTGAGTTGTTCAAATTAAATATGTTTGTTCAAGAAAAAAAATGTGTAATGGGAAGACATGCTTATATAATGACAACTCAAAGTCTAATACATTGAAGACATTATTCCAAACATTTCACCTTCATGTACAGATTGCCTAGAAACAGTACCCAGGTCTACGCCCTTTCTGGTTATTGACTTCCTAAATGTTGAATACGTAGCCCTTCTCACTACTTAAAAATCAGTCTGCAGTGTTAAGCTATTTCTTTTACCAATTTCTCTGTACTGAAAGAGAAGAAAGGGTCTAAACAAGCAATAAAATACCTAGATGCATTCCCAATGCTTCTCTTGCTTTGATTTCACAGTTACTAATACCAGAATAATACTCAGCACCTCTATATAATCATCCATCCAAGTATATCAAAGCTCTTCACTGATGTTAATTGACTGAGACTCACAACACCCTTGTGCAGTAGCTAAATACTATTGCCCCCATTTTACTGATGGGAAAAGTGGATCACAAAGAGGTAACATAACTTACACAAGGTCACACAAATAGGCTTCAGAATCCTGCAATTTGTTGCACATGGGCAGACAGCCACATCCATACAAGGGGCCACTGAAGCAGCTGTCATCCGTGTGCAACAAATTGCAGAACTGAGACATTAGAGCCTGATGTAAAGTCAAAGGGAGTCTTTCGATTGACTTCAATGGGCCTTGGATCATGCCCTGAGTCAGTGCCAGAGCTGTGGTTAGAACCCCTGTCTCTGAGTGCTGTGCTTTAACCTGTACACCACACTGCCTTTCTATACAAATCTCAAATACCAGGGGTTAAATTTTCAACTGTGCCTTATTCTGACATGGGAAGTTGAACCCACAGGGTTTCCATATGCATGTTTTTTCATAGTATATTTTTATGCACATAAAACTTCTGGTTTTCATTTCCATAGACTGTTTGCACGTTTGAATAAATGTATTGAAATGTGCAAACAGTGAGAGTGCACCAAAACTTGTGGGAGCAAAATTGGAGGCAAAATTGCAGATGTTGCTTTTGAGAATTTTGCAGCAAATATTTAGCCAATAATATGATTAAAATAATGAACCTTCTTAAAAAGTAAAAATGAAATGTTATGGACTCATGTCTCTGTCAGCTAAGACTCAGCTGTGTGACTCTTTTTTCACAGTGTGTGAGAGCAGATCAACATGAGGAACACAACTACATAAAAGCAGAGGTCGAAACTTGAAAATATGCTAAATTGATTTCTCTAGCATATAGAAAGTTTCGGCAACCTCAGCCTCAGGATTAAGCATCTCTGATATCAGCTACCTACAGTAAGAAGTAATAACATTGTATTTGTGAGGAATGGAGGTAAAGTCAGTCCCCAAAATGAGTGACGTACCTTCTGATCAAGTACAGAGTTAAGCCTGAGCGCAGATTAAACCAATGTATATATTAAATGGTTTACAACCATTTCAGATTCACTTGGTTGGAAAATGTAAAACTGTAAACAAATATGTCAATCTGCATTAAGAAATGAGTAAAGATGGCTGTCAAACTCCTTCCACCCACTCCCAAACCTAAAATGTCCCCAGAAGCTGGAGAAATCACAGAATGGTTGTCTGCCTCTCTTACCAGGCAAAGTAAAGACAGTAAGACAAAAAGCACATGTATTACAATGTGTATCGCCATAATGCAGTGTTTGATGCTCTAGAGGGCCTTCAACAAGTACTGTACAGCCAAAAATCAATTGAAAATCAGCATGATAACAGAGTATGAGTTGCCCTGTAATAGCCTTAAGACCCCCAAGGCTACATGGGTCCCTTTCATCTGCCACATTGCACTGACTCTCGGGGAGCCTCACTTCCCCTCCCTGAGCACTCTAGACACATCTGTATCTTTTACCTATTGCTTTCACCTTATATAGTAAGGGGAGCTGACAGCCTTGCTAGATCTTCTTAGCTTTTAAAAGCAGAATTTGATTTATTTGTTTTGTTAGCATCGTCTTTCTTCTTTTCTTGAAGTGCTCCCTTCTTTAATCAGCCAAATGATTTCAGACTATAAATATTTTTGGTTCTAAGAGACAGGCTATATCTAATTATACGATTGAATATTTCAGCAGTAGGTCCTATATCCTGTGTATTTCAATTTGTACTTCAACATCCTTCCCCACCCCCCACCCACCCCTAAAAGTACCTTTTAAAAAATCACTGTTCAGGTCCATGCAAATTGTTATGAATGAAACAACAAAGTAGTTCTACAAATATTTCACTCATATAGTAGATTTCATTTCAATATTTCTTTAATTACTTTCCAACAATGTCTGCTTTCTGTTGAATTTACACTACTACTTGGCATTTGGTGCAACCCCCAAAAGATAAGATACATATGTCCCCTATTCACAGTCTTGGCATTTTTACCTTAACTCAGTCATCTAAGTGATTGGTTTGAAAATTACCTTGCTGATGAGCTGGGTTTCCTGGTAATATATAGTGTTAATCCTTAAATTCTGAATATGACATAAGGTATACAAATGTTCTGTCTGACTCAATAGCAACATATCACGGCTTAAGGAGGACATGTACGCTGATCTCTGTGAGGGAAGGAAGAGCTAATTGGGAGTTAGATTCAGTGTGATTATCAGCTTGTTTATGATAAGGGAGTACTCTTCTGAATGGCACTGTAAATTCATCCCTGATTGTGGTGTTAAACCACAGCTCATTTCCCCCCCTTTTTGTTTGGTTATAAGGAGCTGTATACTATTTTCAGCAGATGACAATGTCATGCTTTGAATTTCTTCAGCACAAGAAAATTAATCAATCACATGAACCTGTTGTCAGATTTCAACTCTCTCATGGCAGAAAGCACACATTTTTTATGTCTACTAAAGAATACATTTTAGTACTTTTTCCCTATGTCATTATGAACATTAGACTGACCCAATTAATAGGAAATTTTTCTATGCTGCTGGAACAGACCGTGCTACAGAAAGAACCATTTGCACAACCTGTTCATGATTATGGGCCATAAGGACACAAAGATGGCATAGACATTTGTGGACCATCTGAATTCTTATAGGGAAAAGAAAAAAAAGAATGACTTTAGCCGACTGTCGTGGGTCATGTTTTTTAATCCAGAGTATTGGACATGTAACACAGCAACAAGAGCTGATCATTTTGTTTAATCACCTTTTGGATCTTTGCCAGATGGTCTCTATTGAGAGCGCTGCAAACAGAGAGAGATGAACTGCGTCTAACATGCCACTAGAGCTTTCCCGTAAATGTCTGAGAACTGAATCCAACAAGAATTTAGTCTCAGAGCAGAAAGGGATACATTTAAAAACTATGTGCATTAACTATACTTTTCCCCATAGAATCCTCACTTGGCATGAATAATTTACCCACTCTTATGCTAATGGGATCATGAAAGTATCCCTCTGTCTTTAGTGCAGCTATTCTCAGCTTTCAGTAATTACCCCACCCAGTGAAAATAACATGGCTTCTGCATTTGAATGGCCTACTAGTACCTGACAATTAGAAAGATCATGGCTGACAGTGGAATGGTCCAGAAATGGACACACAAGCTCCAGTAGCCTGAGGGTTGGTTTGGGGAAAAAAATGTTCTATTGTCAACATTTCTTTAGTTGCTTAGGATCAACACAGCATTTAAAGGAATATCTTCTCCCACTCTTTCCCTCTTGCTCTCTCCTTTTGTTTAGTGAAATTGAATTAATTGTCAAAATACCTTAATAATAATTTTAAAAGCTCACTAGGTCATTGATGATAAAATTAGGATTTTTAAATCAGCATGGCCTTGTTAAACAAGTGGAAGGGAAAGGAAATTACAAAATCAATTATAAGTGTCCTTCACTATCTCAGAATGTAATCAGCTAGATGAAGAAAAATCCTCCAGCATTTTGTTAAAAAAAAGTTTTAAAAAAATCTATTACATAGAACTAGTCTTTGACCTCTGTCCACAGCACGCCATGCTAGGTAGTTCACTGTGTAAAAATTATCAGGCTAAAACATCTGGGAAAGAAAGCTATGAAACAGCAGGGAATGTGGCTGGTTTATTGTTTATCTTTTGTTTATGAGGCAGTATTCAAGTTTAATTACTACTCTAAATTAAACTCTAACAGGCATCAGGCGACATCCCTTTACACGACTAAGTTGAAAAAAAAAAATCCAGAGATTCCAACACTAGATCTTTCAAATAAGTTAACATATATAGGAAGAAATTAGTCAGACTGTAACAACACAGGAAGGCATTTAAACACTTGCACTTAATGCCGCATGTTTGAGAGCGATGAATTATGAAAACATTAATATTGTAACAGACAGATACTTTCATAATTTGGCAAATAAAATAATAGCTAACATTTTGAGGGGGGCTGGGTTAGATCTGGCAGAGGGTGTGAGGGTGGGAAAGACGTTAAGGGAAATCTTACCCTCTGTGTTTGAAAAAAGCAAAACATAACAAAATGATAAAGGCAAAAGTAAATATCCCACCATTAGCAATCTCTTCAGCAATGTTATTTGGTTATTTTCTTTTGAGCTTTCATGTAGAGAAAAGAAATTCACTGTGTTTACCATTAACAGTAAGTGACCAGTTTGGGATGAACTTAGCTGTAGGAAAAATAAGTTAAAAACAACTAGCAAAAGATTATTCCAGATGGCATCTGTCATATTGTATCTAGGGGTATTTTAAAGAGATTCCTACCACTATGAAAACATTCCATTGACAGAGTTTTCCTAAGCTACATTTGAAACCCCAACACAACATATTTAGAACACATAGTAAATGTTATCTAATAACTTGTATATTTGTAGGGAAAAAACATTTTTGCATATAACTATGTGGGTTGGAAACTAAGAGAGTAAGATGTAAGTCTTAAAATGTATTATAATATTTTAAGAGCTCACTCACCTCTAAGCTTTAAATTCAATAAAAGATGGGGATCTGCAGTTTTCACCAGTATAATGACTAGAAAACTGTACAATAAATAAAAGAGATTTACTATGAAATTCTAGCCCCATTGACTGGTTGATAGGTAGGGACATAAATGGTAAAAAAAAGATGTACTTGTTCACACAATCAAATAAAAGAAAAGAAAGATGGGTGGATACTAATATGTTAATATATTTAGCTAAACTGTTTCTGGCAGCACTACGGTTAATGTGCATGTGGTGTGCAGTGTGAGCTCAGCAGTTACTGGGCCAACTGTCTCAGTATTTCTGGGAATTCTGCCTATTCACAGTGCAGGGATTGTTCAATTGCTGCAAAATGTACAAAATGAATTTTACAAAAATGAATTGTAAGGAAGGCCCCATTACAACGATTTTACAGCAAAGATGTCAACATCAATTTTTCTCTCATGCATAGCTAATGATTAAAACAGCATATTCCATTTGCCTAAGACAATTTATTTCATATTGGCACATCAAAATATTGAAATACAATGTTATCTTTACTCTACCCTTATTATTCATTGCTGCTGAACCCACACTATTGTTCAAGCCATGAAAAATAAAACAAACTTGGCAAGAAATACTTAAAACAAAGGCTCATCAATATTCTCCAATTTGTCAACATCTCAATTACAGCAATGGGAAAAAATGTAAATTTCATGTGCTCTAAACACTGAGGGGTCTATTCTCCTGTCAATGCACATGCGTAACTCCCATTACCATTAATGAGAATTACTCATACCCATCAACACAAGGACAGGCCCCAAAAACTTGAAAGGAAAAGATGAATTAATAAGAGCTACTTTCTTCCTGTATCTTCCTCAACTGAAAAAAATCATTGTTCTTTAAGAATTGTTCATAGTGCACATAGTTTACCTTCAGGAAAATAGTGCCTTTAGAAATGATGCATCTCCAGTAAAACCTTATTTATTAGGAAGTTTGCTTTTTCACAACAGAAACTGGAGTTTACTTTCTAGCAACAAAATGATAATTTTTCACCAATAAAACTGTATCTTCACTCTTAAGATGAGAAGTTCTGAAGATATAAGAAGGAGATATGCATACGATCCAATGCATGCATATCTACATGATACGTAAAAGAATAATGAGGAAGAAAATCATATATGCATGTTGTTTTGTAATAGCAAAGTTTGGGTATGAAAATTCAGTTGCATACTGTGTATGAACACATTGCATTATTTAATACAACTCCTCCTTCTTTCTGGATCTATGATGATTTGGTTTCAAAGCAGAGTCATTTTACATATGCCTACTGTGTTAGTATAGTTTCAATATCAAGAAAGCCTTTTCTGACTTACCAACTAATGGTGTTTCCAAATTCATATATCATAATGTATTACACAACGAACAAGAAACTCACCCGGACTAACTTTTCCAATATGCATCAACCCAAAGATATAACCTAGGATAAGCATGTGTGATTTCAGTCAATATCTCTGTTGACTTTGCCCTGAAGCAGATAATTAATCTTTTCCACAGAAAGCTAGTGTGGGCAAATCAGTAGGACAAAACATCAAACTACCACAGAAAAATGTTGAAAGACTATTTAAGATATTTTCTGAACAAATGGTGATCAGATCCTCTCTACAGTTGGTCAAAGCCTGCTCACCTTACTCACACACACAGATCCAGTGCTAGTGGAACTACTCACATGAGTAAACCAAGCAGGATCTGATCCCATCTTGTTAAGTTTGCTGCTACACACTGCAGAACAAGCTTCCTGCCTTTGGCTTGTAACTTATGTACAAGTTTACCCTGTGGGTCTGATACTGAGAGGTGCTGAACATCTGTATAAATATGTCCATATATGTCTGTAATATCTGCATAAATAAAGTGAAATGGGAGGAGTTGGGGGACCCAGTGAACATGAGGACTGGGGCCCCAAATTTGTCTCAACAGGCCTGTTTGTTGGTGCTTAACATTTCTAAGGACTGGGCATATTAACTTAAAAAACTAAAAATGTGACAAACCAGGTATACAATACTGGTGTCATAAAATATGAAACTAACACTATTCTCCAGTGGTTTCCAGTAGACACATGTTTTTAAACCTTAAAAAAGATTGATTTCCTGCTTTTCATGCATAATCTGCCATATTCATTATTTGAAATATCCCATAAAGAGATTAAATAAGAATTAAAGTCTGTGGGTGATATATCCATCACCATGGCATAAACCAATACAGAATACTAGAAGTTGCTAGCATTTTAAAGCGATAATTTGGACATTATATACGCAAAGGCACATTTTAGTTTATTTTGCAAAGAATAAGGAAAATGTAGCCCCCCAAAAGACTTACAGATTTCCCTCCCCCTCCACCACCAATGAAATGGCTGGATGCTAAAGCTTCACACAACTTTTAATGTACTGCTTAGGGTTTTACAGATATATTCCCTGACAAAAACCCTAGGGTCTTCTATCTCTCCTCCCCTTCTCTCAGCCCCTTTCCTGCTGTCTCCCTTGCCATAACTCAACTAACCCAACAGAACCAGTCAGTTTTAAATTTCAGTTGGGACCCCAGTGACCTGTTAATGAATCTACAGAGAGGAGAAAAACTCACAGTGTTGAGTTATGCCTGGTGTTGCTAGCTGACTTGGAGTCAGAAATGCTTGAAGCGTTAACGTAATTGCAAGAATGTGAAAAATGAAGCGTTGGGCTCCTGAGCAAAGCGAAAGGTCAAAGCAAGCCTTACACAAAACAAGTCTCTGGAAGATGGCCTCATTAGACCATTAAATCAGCTTCTCCTTTTACCCCCTCCTTTGTAAAATGTTTTGAACGTTTTATTTTTATTATTAGATGTATTTAACCCTTTCTCCCTTTCAATGGAGAAAAAAAAGCTGATTATATTTACTACATTATTTACTATTCACTACAATAGTATTTTGTGACATTGACCTGGGTCTGTGAATCCGAACCAGGCTAAAGTCAATAAATGCTTGGTAGATTACAGGTCACTAGTAGTTATGTTTGTTAGATGATCAATACAGCATATAGTGTAGCTTCCCCTTGTACAGCTGAGGTGACATGCTGAAAACAACACGGACACTCACCACTAATAAAATTAGGATAATATTTCATCATTCACTGCCCGAAGGTCCTTTTTGTAACTCTTTCAGTGCCAAAATATTGTAACTAATTTCAAACTTCCCCTACATTAACCCTTTTGATGCTGAATGGGCAGTTGCTGTGCTGTGGCATTCTGTGTCAGATACTGCACTCCTTAAACAGGCAAAACTCTCATAAGGCTTAATGCTTTCCAGTCACAACATCATGGGAGGAGCCCTTATCCTGCACAGAGGGTCAACAACATCAATGGCAGCATCCACCCATCACCAGATCTCACTGACCTTCCCTTAAGGGTGAGAGCTGGAACTGAGAATGGGTGGGTCAGGGGAATGAGTAGGAGGATCAGGAAAGGAAGGGCCAGGAAAGAGTAGGAGGTGAAGAGGCAAGACTGAGAAGGAGCAATGTGGATCACTTACCTCTGCCACCCCACCTGACACTGGTGGAAAAGCCATTGGGATATTAATGCAATCTGAGGCTGCATTAACTCTTTCATGAACTCTTCCATTCCAGAGAAACCCCATTGGAAGAGCGGTGCCCCAGAGACAGCAGCAAAGGAGAGCCTTGGCAATGCAGTTTCAGTGGAGCCAAATGATCAGAGAGCCAGCAAGGGTCAGACAAGCGGGTCCCAGACCTGGAGGAGAGGCACAGATTCTCCTCACAGATGGCTGCAGCCTCTTTCAGATTCTGGGGATCCATGTGGCTTGGGGATAGAACCACTGCCTGTTCAGTAGTTATGGGGCCAATCCTGCCCCTCCAATGGAACAATCCAAGGAAAATTCAACAAGGGGATTCTTGCAGAATTTTCTTCCAATAGGTACCCTCTTGTAATTTCCCTGGGAGGATGGGGGAGGGGAGGCCGTAGTCTTCAATGGGAGTTTTAGGCCATAGTCTTCAATGGGAGCTTTACCTAAACATCACAGGAATGTTCATTTTTCAAGTGCTAGCAGCTGATTGGAGTCCTGACATTCAATTTGTAGATTGGCACTTCAAAAGGAAACATACCAGGTAGATAGGGAAGCACTTTAGGTATATTTTTTTCCTAGCACACCAGGCAACACTCAGGTGATTAAATTGGTTCCTACACAGGAACCCACTGGATGCCTAAATAAGTATCATATGTTTGTGAGCATACCATACCACAGACCATAACTTAGAATGATAGCTCTTATATCTGGCTACCTTAGGGTTGACCTCTGCCTATGCTTCATACCAAATACTGAGGTCATCCTAGGAGTATTTGCTGACAGCCCCTAGCTTTATATGCCTGGAGATTAGCAGCTGGGTATTCAGGTGCAGGATCCCATGACCACAGAACTCACTTCTGCTGGCTATCAACCAGAGCTCAAATTTTCTGTCCTCCAAGCTGCAGTACAAGACATATCTTTGTGGTCAAGCATTGTTTGATGATGGATCATTGCTGAATTATTTATGGTTGTTGGGATTAGGGAATGGATAAAGGTATGGGGCCTATGTGTCCTGCTTGGGAAGGACAGTTTAGAATAATGCATTGACGTATTTAAGTTATGTCATACTCCCAAATGCCACAGGGATGGGCACTTTAAAAATAAATAAATATTCCACTAAATCATCATCATTTTAGTGACAAGAAATCCATATTGATTATATCTATAAACCATAACGTTTGCTAGTTAATTACTAGAGGTTTCACTGACCTGGTGCTTTATAATTAAAGCCCTCCTTGTCATTAGTTGCTGCGGCTGTTATAGTTCATTACAGGCCTGGTCCAAATCTAGTTAAAGTCAATGGAATGACTCCCATTGACTTAAGGCCTGATCCAACTCTCACTGAAGTTAATTAAAAGATTCTGAATGACTCAAATGGGAGTAAGAACAAACCCTTTATCATATCCTCTTCCACTTTCTAGCAGCAATAATCTAAATGCACCCTGTACAAATAATCTATAACAACAGGAGAGGAACCCAGTTCAATATACCAAAAGAGAAACTGGTACTACCACACTGAACCTCGGGAATGTTTAAAATGTGAATCCAGATCAAAATCCAAAAATCACAGTGAGCCTCACCTATACAAGAGATTCCACCAAAACTCAATTTCTGAACACCTGGGGCCTGACTCTCCACTGCCTTGCACCTTGCACAGTCATTTACACCTGTGCCAAGAGAGTGCAAAGCTGGTGTAACATGCTACCCAGTCCGAAGGCAGTGTTTGACACCCACTTGGCACAGGCAGAAATGGCTGAACAAGGTGCAAAGCTGCGGAGAATCGGCCTTCCTGAACTTTGGAGAGTAAGGGGTTTTCAAAATCTAGTTCTGGACTTGAATTTTGCAGCCTGAGTCTGCCTCTATTCATATTTTCAGAAAACATATTATACAGGCAAACACTGCACAAGATTCTTTTCAGTCAGAGTTGACTTCTTCATCTTCTTTATATGATGTAACAGATTTATGGCTTGCTATAGGAGTCCTTTTATGGCTAATATTACAAGTTAAATTCTCTGTTTACAGTCCAGTACAAACTACTGCATCACAGCTGGAGAGTATGTCTGTCATTATATTTACTTACACCACTCAAAAATAAACTGCAGATAACCAAATTTGTAAAGGAATTGGCAGAACTAATCAATTGTTATTACAAAGCTTGTTTGAAGATTAGATATTTCGCTTTGAAATAATAATAAAATGCAGCTAAGTAGGTTAAGAAAAGGAAATAGTGTCTCCCTAAGTTACAGCTGATTACACTGCAAGCCTGCCACTCCATGTTTACACTAAGGCAGATGTACTGATACCATAAAAAAAAGCTAAAGTTATTTTAGTCATGCCTACTTTACACAGGGAAAAAGTTTGACCTTTTACCTTGCTCACTGCTGTTGTCTCCACTCTGGGAAGCATGGCCCCCACTGGAGGGCCCCGGTGTGCCTGCTGAATGCGTTGAGGTTGCATCATCGTGGTCTCTCCAAGATGAAGGGTTCTGGTGTCAGAATGCCAAGGAATTTTTTCCACAGTTCCCATTCCAATAGCAAATGAGGAACAGAAAGAAAACAGAGGGGGAGGGAGGGAAAGTATACACATTAGCATTTGTGAAACATGCCAAATACTGATACTGTTTGTACAATGTAATATGCCTTCAGCAGTTAGAAGCGGAGGACATACAAAGATTTATTTGGTAAAATAAAGGACCGATTTTTACTCTTCCAACGGCTATCTGGGATTAATTGTTTTAATAGTAGAGCAGTAAAACACTTCTGCCAAAAGTTTTAGTATTTCCTGATGAACTATTTGCAGATGAGTTGACATGTTTTTTTCTCTAATACTTGAAGCTCAAACTGGAGTGGGTGTAGTGCCACATTTTCTCCCATTTTTGCTACATCTGGTTAGGTGAGGGGGAATTTTTTTTTTTTTAAGTATTTTAAAAAGTAAAGGAAAAAGTGGATGGGAGAGCATACCCTCACACCCCTCTCTCCACCATCAGTTTGAATTTTGGAAATACTTCAAGCAAATGCAGAGCTGTGGGAAAAATAAGCTCCCTATGAAACACATTATATACTAGTAAAGAATTTTTTTCTTCAATATGACACATTTTTAAAGACTTTCTAGATGTATCGCTCTTTAACAGTTCACTTACGAGAACTGTCAAGCATAATCACCAGGTGATTATATAAAATAATATATATGGTGATTTTATGTAATTCTTTCTACATTAATACACATAAAATACAATAAAAAAAGAATGTAGAAGACAGACATATGAAGTTTGACAATACTTGGCTAAGACTTCTACTACGGTACTTCAGTCACATAACTCATGATAGCTTTTAATTTATTGAGTACTGGTTTTTCTAGAGTGAAGAACTCCTATTTAAAAGGATAAGTGAGGAAAACTGAAAGTTACAGTTCAGTGCTACTTTGTTGAGTGAGGTCTCCTCCTGGTCCTCCTCCCCTTTCCTGATCATTCCCAATACCCTGCTGTTGCTTAAAGGAAAACAGGAATTCTACTGTACAGGAAGAGCTTTATCAGCACCACATGAAGGCAGGCAAGAGATGGAATTTCCTCTGGCAAAAAAGGAGAACAAGAACACATGAAACAGATCAGACTTGGGGCTGGACCTGCATTACTTGTCACCTGTATGTGACAACTTAGATTAAGCACATTCTAACACTTTCAGACAAGAAAAGTTTTAAAAAATAAAAAATCTTGGTTGAGAAAATAATGCACGCCATAAACTACTACAATGTCAGTAAATACCGTGAACTGTGAATGATGTATGCTGATGCATATACAGCCTGATTCTGACCTCACTGACACCAATGCAAATCAGAAGCAAATCAAATAAAATCAGTGGAGTTACCCTGAGTAAAACGAGTTTACATGTGATGAGAATCAGGCCCTGTATATACAACGAACCCTGTCTAGGTAATTTCCCAAAACTGATTGATACCACACGCATTACAGCAATATATAGTGGAACAGCCAGATGATATTTTTCTCCAAACCCAACCAAACTTTACGGGCCTGATTCAAAGCCTACTGCAGTCAATTAAATGACTTCCATTGACTTCAACAGGCTTTGGATCCAACCCTAAGTAACCAAAAACTAACAGGGAGCCAAATCCTGCTTGCCTTATGTACACAAACTGTCCCACTTAAATCAATTGGACTACACGAATGAGTAAATCAGGCAGGATTTGTCCCAGGAGCCACAACACCCATAACCCATCAGCACGGCTGACAGGATTTAGGATACAAACTCTATTGAACTAACTCACATACTTTCTCTAATATAGAACGGCGACAAAGACTATCAAAAATTACTGATTACACGGTAGTATTATATGTTTGTTGAGACTGTTGTACCAACTAAATCCACCAAAAGCTAATTATCGCCACCCCAAAAACCATAATAAAAAGTATGTTACCATCATGTCGCAAAGTCAGGTGAAAATGAAAACAAAAAGAAAGATGAAGAGTCTAAAGAGTCGAAGCAGCTCAGATGTTATTAAAATATAGACTATGACTGAAAATGAATTGGGGGAGAAAGTTCAGACAGAAATAAAATGCAAAGATTGAGCAAGTTTCTTTGCAGCCTGGATTAAAATAAGAGTTGTGCCTATGAGCTCCTCTTTTTATCTCTGAGTTAGGAAACCACTCAAATAGCTTCAAGCTGAAGGCAAACAGCAGACAGGAGCTCTTCAGCCCTCTGCAGCCTCTTAGCGTCAGCTGTTTGCCGGATGGTAATCAGATAAAGAGCTAGAAGAAATACATGAAAAAGGAAAGAAACAATAGCATAGCATGAGTATAGCCCTCCAACAACATCAGGCTGAAACCTTCTTTTAGAATACAATAATTGCAACATGTTCACCTAGGCTAAACTGTTCAGAGAACATAGCAAGTTATGTTAATTTTATACACTGCAGGCTTTCTAAAGCTGGTTGCTGTTAAAGCTCCTTACCATATATATGAAAATTACAATAATTAACCAGTAACATCTCAGCTATGTTTTAAGGCATATGTCATCCAAAACCTGTCATACAATATTTCAAAAGCTGGACAAGTCTTCTGTTGCAAAAAGGTAATGATTTGGAAAGCATCACCGAATCAAACTTCCCGCAGCTGAAAACCCTAGCTGTCTATACCAGTCCAAGTTGTGCTTGACCTCAGTTTGTAGACCGAGTTTTAGAAAGACAGACTGTATTGATTTGAAACTCAGTGTATTTCTTGTGACAGGGGTTTCTTGAGGAAAAGGATTTGGCAGCATTTTGTGGAGAGATAAAAATAATAAAGTGCTTATTTACAAGTTGCAATCAGAGAATGCTAAGAATATGTTAAGCACAGGGAAATTAACTACTCTTTTGTATTATAAAAACTGTGATCAGTAACCATAAGGGTGGATCATGAGGCACCACTATTTTTCTTTGGATTAAGTTATGTGTGTGTGTGTAATCCAACTTTTTACTTTTTTTTAAAGACAGGTTCCAACTTTGCATCCCTGAAGAAAATCTTCCTGGCCACATTCGCAGTCATTTGCAGTAATTTTATAAATACTGAAGCAAAATTGGTACCCAAATATACATGTTAAGAGAATTACTCTGATGGAACTAATCAATACAATGTATTATGCATACAGAGAGCCTCCCCCAAAAGCCCACTAAAGTTAATGGCAGTTTTTCTACTGACTTCATTGGGCTTTGGATCAGGCTCATGGTATTGCTCTAAAGAGAGTTATAGATAGATAAAATTGCTATGTAAACTGTTAACGTGGTTTCTTATTAATTTGTGAATAACATTGTTAGCTTTAAAAATGTGCTTTGCCGAGGAAGATCAAAGAGTGGTGTGATTAAAATCCATTTGCTGACTTTATATATATATATATATATACACATACACATACATACACTAGAACATAAATGCACATGTATTTAATCATGAACTAAACTACAGCAGTGTACCATAGAAGGCAGACAGTGCACATGTATCTATTCCCAGTAGTTTTAATAATTGGGAGTCAAATATGGTGCTCTTCTTGCTCTTACCTAATTGTGTTAAAGAGCAGTGTTACCAGGAGAAAAGCAGTGAATACTGAGTGGAGCACAATAGAAGGAGATGGAAAATAGATACAAGAAGCTAGGTCTCCAGGGGCAGTATTTTCTATTTGCCGGGCTACAGACTCGCAGCTGATAATGCAAGTTGTAATTAATATAAAAGCAGGAGACAATATGGGGAAAGCTTGTACTAGCAGGGCCACAAGAGATCACTCTGCTGCTATCCACTGTTTCTCATTTACACACACGCCTTCCCTAGAAAACACAATTTTGCCAGTGTTTTCTCCCTTGAAAGTTAAAAAAAAATTGATTTAGCACCATCATTGAATTTTGCTAAATCTAGAAAAGAGCATGGAAAGGACAAGAGTCTCTGGGTATATGAAGCAAATCTGATGTGTTACTCTTTTGTCCATGCTGCAAATCTGGTGGAAACTGTACACATGCTTAACTAGTACGGTATTTCTTAAGGAGAGATGTTCCAAAGCACATTTGCTGCAGAACAATAATTTATTAAATCAGGATTGCATGCAGGCATCTGTTTGTTAATATGACACAGTGCTGGTCACTTGTCTTGTTATGGTGCAAAGGTTGGTAGGTTAACTCTTGCAAGACAGCTATGTAAATGCAAATGTAGTGCCAGATGATTGTGAATTCCTTGTGCACCCAAAACTTCCACTGAACAAAGTCTGACAAGCAGTCCCACTGGAGCTGATTGTGATCTCACACTGGTTTTATGGTGGTATAACTCAATTAACCACAGTGAAGTTACTCCTGATTTATGATGGTGCAAGTAAAATCAAAATCAGGCCAACTGAATTCAAATGATACTCTTGTGAGTACAGTCAGCTTAGCAGGAGTCCACCCACAGGCTTTAATTGAAGTTTCAGACAGACAATAAATGCAGGATTGGGCCCGTGTCTTTTGCTTATCAAATAAAACAGTGGAAACTACACAACCATGGTGTGCAAATAAAACAGCTACACCTCTGATTAGCAATTAAGATAACTTAAAATTAATTTCACTCAGCATCTTGTAAATCAACTTTGCAACTGATCTTAACAAGTGTCATGATGGCACTGCTTTCCCAGAGACTATGAGCCAAGTCCTGCTCACCATACTCACACAAGCAGCACCTTTGAGATCAATGGAACTACTAATGTGATTAAGACAACAAGAATTTGGCCCTGCGTGCCCTAATATATTAAAACACAGTATACTGAGCCAGACAAAAACCTCATATACACCCATATAGGATATAATAATGCAATTCAGGATATGAGGTCTTAGAGACTGCTATAGTGAACGACAATAATAAACATATATAAAGAAACTTTCAATAAATAAATGGAGCATGAAAAATTCTAATTTGGCTTGAGATATATATATATATATGTACAGTGAAGTCAAAGCTCTGTATCACTGAGGCTTACTTTCTCACAGATCTGTATCTAATATATTACTGACTAGACTTAAAAGCAGCGTTGCATTATCTATCAGCATTACCTAAGTAAAACAAAACAAGGCATTTTGGTCTATTGAAAAGAAGTAATTTGCTTATTTATACATACGTGCAAGTTTCATACATGACTATTTTAAAAAAAATCTTGACAGTCTCACCACACTGACTTTGCATTTGAGTGAAGTTTCAGAAAGAACTGTTGACAGTCCCAGAAAGTGGCATCATTCTTAAACGATATGTAGGCGCCTTGCACTTTTGTAGTCATCAGTTTTACTTTGAATCAAACATGTAAACCACCTATCTGTATAGAATCAAGACCTGAACAGCCAAGATTTTTAATTCTATCTAGCAACACTTCTTCTGGAGTGATACCACTACTTTTAAATTATTATAATACAAAAAAAACAAACAACCCACTGTAAATATAATTTTCCAACCTAACTTGGGATCAGGTA
This sequence comes from Chelonoidis abingdonii, assembly GCF_003597395.2. Lineage (NCBI taxonomy): Eukaryota > Metazoa > Chordata > Testudines > Testudinidae > Chelonoidis > Chelonoidis abingdonii. The sequence continues at coordinate 96,939,902 of NC_133772.1, read as the reverse complement.
AATAACCTAAACCAAAGAGGAAATGCCAACATCAGTGAGATAATAAAATGCATTATCATCTCTCAGATTTGAGGAGCACAATAAAGTTTAATCAAATAAAAATAGTTAAATTTACTTGTATTGAAATGCTTAGGAAAGGCACCAGCAATCAAAAACCAGAAAAATACAATAATCTTTAGTGTATTAGAAGCCCCCACAATGACACATGGTGGCAGATCACAAAGAATATTCCAAATCTTAAACTACACACTAAGAAACTTGGTTATATGAAACTGTTTGCGTTATTACTGTTGCTATAACTATCCAGGTTCCCTTCTGACATTTGACAAACCAGAAGGACACCTTTAGAGTCTGATCCTTCAACTCCTGCTGAAGTCCATGGGATTTTGAGGAGCATGGAGAATGCAGTATCAGGCTCTTACTAATTTGCTCACTGCTCAGCTGACAATGAAATCTTACCAATGGGCAAGACTATACAACCTGTGACAGATGCAGGAGACCCCCATTTTTAATTTTTCTGATTTGCAAGACTCCTTTAGGTTGCTCAGCACGAACCTTTCTAAAAGGAGTATTAGAATACTATCAAACAATTTGATGTTAAAAAAAATACAAAATAATGAGAGTTAATGTATCCTGACCTGCCAACGGAAAGGTTTAACATTCAAACCATCATTTATGTCTTACTTCTAGGGCATCAGATTTCTAACCTGGAAAAGATTATTTTATAAAAAAGAGATAGCTATGTTTTTATCTATCTATTTTTAATTCCATTTTATGAATGATCAGTTTCAACTGAATTTTCAATTTTCAACTGACTACAGCATATAAACAAAAGTTGAGCAGACCGAGGCCCTGCTCCTGGTCCCACAGAAGCCAGTGGGACGTTTGACATTAACTTCAATGGAAGCAGCATCAGGCCCTAACTCAGATCTGGACTCAGGGAAGAATTGTATGGTATCAGTGAAAGCTATGCCCAAAAGAAAATGTAAATAAAGCAAAGCAGAGAAATATTATAGACTTTGAAAAAGTTTATGATTCTTCAAATACCATGTGCAATAGAATTTTCAAACTGGGATAATTTTTTTTTTTTTAAGAAAAGATTTATGATCAACCTCAGTGGGAATTTAGTGCGTGTGGAATGCAGGATTGGGCCCTACATGTTTATGTTGAACAACGATAAATTTTCATAGCTGGGAAACTCAACTTGAACTGCAGTTTGGGCAGGTTTCCCACCCGCCCCCTACACCACCTTAACTGATCTGGTGCAGGCAGGGCATGGCTGTAATTAACTTCTTTCCATCTTCACTTAATATCTCAGAACAATAACAAAAATTAGGATGTTAAAATTTTAAACACTAATTATGGGCTGTTATATTTACTACACATAGCAGAATAATAACAAAAGTTGCAGCTTTTCAGTGACTAGCACTACAGGATTTGATTTACAAAGTCCCTGCCCCCCTTACACTCACTGTATTACATAACAGTTAATAATACACTAAAATAAAATTCAATATGTGCATTTATTACCAAACACATATGACAAGACTGCATAAGACTGCCTGCTTTTCCAAGACAGGTATTGCTTCTGCAGAGATCAATGATTTCCTCTCCTTCCCCCCCTCCCCCAATTAAGTTGTATAAATATCACAGCAGTAGACTTCTAGAAAGGAAATATACAGCATCTGAATATTCCACTTTCAGAAGTCACACTGTAAATACTGAGTAGACTCATATTTCTTTTAGTTACTTTCCTTTAGCTATATTTTCAAGTCTGGCAAAAGGAATAATATTGAGAGCTGCATTAGTACCTAATATACTGCTGCCATCACCACCACCACCCTACACATACACATAAAACACACACACAATGCAGCTTGATACCACTTAATAAGAAGAGAGGTGTATGGATTTTGGGGGTGTCAAACAGCTGTCACAAACTGTCACCTCCACAAGAGAAATCTTGGCACACAACAAATTAAACTACACTTCTTTTCAGCTGTCATTATTCATAGCCAATCAGTTGAAATGCTTCTAGTATTTCATGTGCAAATAAAACAGGGGGAAGATCCTTGGATCAGAACAGTGGGCCAACAGATAAAACAGAGGAAACAACATGCTGTCTCTGTCCTTCTGAAGGGAATCATCAACACCCCTGCACCAATTTTCACCAAATGAGATCTAGCCTGGGGCTATGTATTAAATATGCATATCAAACCAATGACAAAATAACCTGGAGAGTAAAACGGGACAAATTTGCATGCTTGAACTATTCCATTTCTTAGGTAGATGCTCACAAAAGAATATTTCAATTTTTATTTTGGTATTTGCATACCAACAAATAGAAAAGGTTTTCCTTCTTTAGAAGCAGAAGTAAATTACTCCTTAATATAGAACAGCGCAGTATAAACATTCCTTAATGTAGCCCAGTGAAGTGTGTATATAGATATTGAAGAGTTCCAAAGTTTTGGTGGGAAAACAAGTTAACATTAAAAAAAAAATCCAATAAGGAGACACATGTCCCAAAACGCATGAATAAAATGTAACTATGATACAACTCTTCATTTCCCAGTTGGTGTTCTGGTTGCACAAATTATTGCTTCCTTTCAAAACAAATAGCAGGGGGCTAAAGTAAAAAATGTTATAGCTCAAGTCTCCAGGAAATAAAAGGCTTTAAATTATAATACCCAATGAAGTGGTAAACCCTAAAGGGTGCAAGATAAATGGGTTGTCATATTTACTTGAGTTTGGTGTTTGGGCCACAAAAACAACAGGAGATTCTTCTTAGTGAAGATAATAGTTATCAAATAATCAAAATGCTAACCCCTTCCAACCTTGTCCTACCATTGTGCGTGAATTTAAATATTATAATAGAGCACTGCAAATTGGCTTGAGTATTCGCCATCTGCCAGAACCCTAAACAGGCTAGTTTATCTAATCTCTTCAGTATAAACATCAGCGTGCTCCATTTCTACACTTCCACTTGAAACAGACTCTTGTAAAGAAACTGTACTGGAAAAAACCATGTAGGTTTTTTGTACTGCTCTGAATTATACAGAATGAGCCTATATCTTTCAGGTTGCCACTCATTTAAATTTCTTTTCTACTAGTCCCTTAATGCTTGTGCATACAAATTTAGGGTTGAGAATGCCATAAAACAGATATTTTAAAACTACTGTCATGCCTCATAGACTCTATTATCTACAGATGAGATAACTGATAAGCAGAGAAACTTTCAGTAACTGCTGCATACATTTTTATTTGAAAATAATAAGTCTAAAATGCATACTGTCATAAGAATGTAGCCCCTCAAGGTTTACCAAATACAAATGAAGAATTGAAAGCTAACGCCTGGAATACAGAAACCATTTTCAGTGTCCTGGAACTTTAAGCACTCCGGGTTGGAGACTTTTTAAAAATCTATTATTTTATTTCTTACCATGGATTTCAATACAGATCCAATACGATTATTCAATATGCAGACAACATCTTTTAAATATGAAAAGAAGCTCATAGGAACCCGATTCTCTATTAATTTAAATCTACATTTCTTACCACACAAGAAAAGACAGCTAGGCGCCTGTGCGGAGTATGGTTAAGACACACCGGGTGTTAAATGAATATTTCAACGGCTAAAATATTAGATGTATCATTTAGATTATGAGTTCAATTGAACCTAAAACTGTGTAAACTCCTTTCTCCCCAGGGATGCATTCCTATAAATAAACTATAGCTCACACCCACTCTTTTTAACCATAGCTATTTCATTCCCTTTTCTCCGCTACCAGCTGCAACCTTTTCTTTCATTTTCCCCACTGTAAATGTCTATGTTTATTCTAAAGCATCACAAGATCTGCACCAAAACACAAGCCAGAGAAGAAAAGCCACTCTCCTTATCATGAGCACCAACGTTTAGTCCTACACACATAGCAATAACTCACCAACTACTAAAGTGTTAAAATCAACCGCTAACCTACGGTTACTCAATCATAATTCTCTCCAGCTTTCTGTAATACTTTGTTAATAATTGGTTCATCAAGGTTACTGTCTTTTATTATGAAGATGCTTCGGGCACTTGGCAATAAGTCCATATTCTGACAATAAGTTGCTATAAAGCAAAAGCATTGGAAACTCCAGTGTGTTAACCTTTTTCTTAATGCAATGTAAAACTGACAATAATTCTCAGCACTTGTCATCTACACAAGGGGGGTGGGGAGAGGGAATCATCAAACTTTCCCCCTAACTTTCTCGACTCTGTTTTCTTGCATTGCTGCATTGATTACAGGGTTGGCAAAGCAGAAAAAGCACCGATCACCACATCAAACAGACAATTTGCTAGCGCTGCAAGTCGCCCAGATCGGGAAACTTAACAAATCATAAGCAAACTCCCTATGCTACAGATAGAATGAGAAAGGGTGGGGGGAGAGAATCGACTATAAGAAGAACTTCAAAACTCGTAGGGAAATGGGGGAGGGGGCAGAGAGAGACTTACACAGGCTAAGCAGGTTAGAGTCTTTAAAAATGCTATAAAGGGATCAAGAGGACTTACATGGTCGGCTAAATTTGTGGAAGATCCTGAGAGTTCTTCATGGTCAGATTTGGAGCTGCCATCCCTTTCGTCAATAACTAGATCGATTGGCATTTTTCCTTTCAAACAACTAATGTACCTATGGCAAAAGTTATCGCACAACTCGTGGACCTGGAAAAAAAAGGAAGGCAAAATATCGGATTGCAGCTTTTTTTTTTTTTTTTTTTTTTTTTGTAGCAAGAGAAACTCTGTGATCTATTCCACGAGTAACTCTAATTAAGGGGCATAATAGTTGAAGGCAAGGAAACAATAGAGAAATTGTTGCAGCACATATTATTCTCTAGAGACTGGCCGCAGCAACAAGTTAGAGAGAGAAAGAGAGAGAGACTGGGCTCAGTCTAGTCTATAGAGGAAAATCGGATTTGGTGATAACATCAAAACACTGGAAACTGGACCTAGCCAATATCGCTGGAACATACTCAATCCAGCCAGGTATAGCGGGGAACTTGTGATGGGATCTGTTTGAAGCGGGGCAGAGATGTATGTATTTCCAGGACTTGGAAAAATAAATAAGCGTGCCTATGCTCTGAAAAGATCCCAGTCTCATCTCAAAGCACAGTTACCCCCGTCACCTCCTGCTTAATCATAATATTTAAAGCTGACTGAGGTTAATATGGCGATGGGATAGGGATTAGAGCAGGGGTTATTTCATTTTGAAAATAATATTCTGACTCAGCGAAGTCGCATCCATTTAAGGAAAGAGTCGGGTGAATGTAAAGGAGTTAAACTATTTTTAAAGGTTCTATTCAAACAACAATTAAAAAGAAATACCAGGTTGGGCTCAGCATGTTTGTTGAGTGTCACAGGCTCTTAGGGCCCAGGTTACAATATCAAACTGCGTCTCGCCTATATTCTTTGGCAATGTTTATAAGTGTCTACAACAAATCATTGGGAGGAGAGTGGGATTCACAGTCCCCAGTTCTTGGTCTTACCTTTTCTAATTCCAAAAGATGAAACCTTAGTACTTGTATTGCTTGGATCATCTGAAAGAAAGTTTTGAGCGAGGAGTTATTTGTGAGAAGGACGCATTGGGGTCTGTGCTGAGCTGCGAGCCCCAATGGGCAGAGAGGGGGCTTGTCAGGACGCACATTCATTAGCTAGGTTTTTAGTTCACTTGTCACGCTTGAGCAATTTTGATCAACTTTAACCCTAAGCACTCGATTTTTATCATATTTATTTTAAGAGCGGTGATTAGTGTCTCTTTGGGATCTAGAGAAATCCCCTTCCTTCTCCCCCGGCACTTACTTCTGAGGGTCCGCACAGCAACCAAACACACACACACACACACACACACACACTCCTACCTCAAAAGAAAGAAAAAAAGGGGAAACGCTCAAGATGCATCGTTTGGCATCTTCTTTACAAGAGGATTTAGACACTTTTACTATTGAAATCATCCGCATTAGCAAAAGAATTGCGCTAGAAATCTCCAGCTCTCCTTAAGCAGTTATTTCCTTCACTGTCGCTTCCCGCGGCTTTAAACACAGCTTTGCAATGCGTGGGGACTTCAGAGTTTGCCCTGGTTCGATTTAAAAGTGAAGATCTTTGAAGCCTCTAGATGTAGTTTTTTAATCTTGCTGCTTTCCCCCTCCCAGGTCCTAAACCCTGGATGGCTGAACCTGTAACTTTCGGCCGCCTCCAGCCTGCTCACTCACAGTGATCCCTTCATGTGTTAGAAAGGTGCCCGTTATTAATATCACAAACTATAGCAAAGGGGTGGGCAGGAAGGCAAATGTGGAAGCCTTACCAAATTGTCCAACTCTGGGTTTGAAGAAAAAAGTGGTTTTTCAGCGCGGACCTGCGAGAAGAAGGAAAATCAGTGTAAATCGAAGCCCTGGTTCAAAGTCCTGTATGAGAATAACGTGAAGGAAAAATATGTGACAAACTAGCGAATCGAAATACGCCCAGGCCAGGTTAAAATATTAATACACTCCGTGAAATAACGATTTATGTGGAAAAGAGTCTGAACTGCAGCCAGCCCGGTGCCTCTGTCCTTTGAGAGCCCTCTCCTTTTTGATCTCTTTTATTTCTCTGGGTGAGTGTGTTTGGCTAACAACTCGATCACAGGGATTGGGTTGGTGGGGCTGAGAGTTTGGGCGAGCGAGGAGTTGGGTGAACTAGTTTCAACAGTCTGGAACCGACTCTTTTCGGATGAGGCCAGTTCGGATCGGTGGCAGAACACATTTTCCACTCCACAGCCTAAAAACCCCCACTTCCAGTGTGGAATCAAAAGACGAGAGCCTCTCTCTCTCTCTTTCTCTCTCTTTGAAAGTGCGGTGCTAGGTGGTTTGGGGGGGGGGGCGTAGAGGGAGAAGCGGGATCGTAGGGCTGTGAAAAGGTGCTGGACCTGTTTAGCGAAGACCGCGATGTCCTCGTTGAAAGAGTCTGAGGAGCAGACATCCCCGCCGGCCACACCAGGCTCCCGGGGAGTGCAGGTCGCCAGCTCGCACTTCTCAAAGACCAGCGCTAACAGGGGGAACAACGGGTGCCTACCGGGCAGTGACACACAAAGAAAGAGAGGTGGGAAAGAGGCAAGAAAGAAGAGCTCTAATCAACAAGTACATATGTATATACACACACACACATTACACTCTGCAGCCCTCAACTACGCCTTCAAACCGGGCAAATACAAATGAAAACTTCAAAAAATATTTTAAAAATGTAAAATCCCAAACCGCATCTACTGTTCAAATCCCACAAACCAGAAACAAAAATAACCTGTACACCGAACGAAACAAACTTACGCAACCGTCACAGTAGCTCAGCTGTGAATCTTACACTTTTAGTCACAACTTTAAATAATATGAAACAGGGACAATCCCATCTCTACCCCCAAGCTAGAACCCAAAATGAGAAACACTGCTACGCAAACTGTTTGCATTACTTCGTAGTTGGGGTTTTTCTTTATTATTTTAAAAGGAGACTGCTAGCAAAAATGTGGTGAAATTTCCTGGCTTAGAAAGCACACCCAAGTAAAATACCAGCTGTCTAGATAACTGAGCTGGAGAGGGGGAGGGAGAAGCACTTCTACAAATATTTTCCCATAATTGGAGTAATCATGAAAAAAATATATCTCTGTGTTAAGTAGTAAGTGTGTGTTTGCCACTTTCCCCCCTTTGTAGCTCTGATCGGGGGCCCTCCTTGTGTCACAGAGGTTATTAGCTCTTCTTTGGGGGTAATTTACTGCACTGAAAGGAACCTGTGTCATTCTCCCAAAGCATTGCATTGCTACAGGATTTTGTTGTTTTGGTTTGGGGTTTTTAATTTTTAGTTTTTTCTTTCTAAACAGGGAAGCTCAACTCACTGCCTCCAATTTTTTTTTCCATTTCAAAAGAGTTGTCTGCCAGAAGTGAGCCTCTCTGTTATTACTCTGTCTTCCTCGATTTGAATACCTCTTTATTTACAGTGCTAGAGGAGTGTTATTATGGCACCTTGATCAACCAGAACAACACTGCTTCAGCTAAAACTCAGTGCTGTGGTATCCACCCCCTCTGTCTCAGCTCCGAACTTCTGCCTCTCCGAGAGGAAAAAGAAAAAGAAAAAAACAACTTTCACGTATGGGGTGTATTTTCTGGTGCACATTTCCTATCGGTACTTTATGACCCTCCGATGCCATCAGACTAAAAATTATTTATTATTAACTGTTATTACTACTACTAATAAAAAGCCACATTACCGGTCTCCCTCCAGAGCAGTGATTTGTGTCTATGACTCTCCTAAAACCCTCACGAGCTGTGTCTCCCACGTCTTTTTCTCCAGAGCAGACTAAACAGTTCCCCCTTCAACCTCGCCAGCCCAATTCCCACAGATGGGAGCCCTCTCCCACCCTTCCTCTCCTCTTCCTCCTTCCCCACGTCCAAAACACACACGCCGCAAGCCGGGCTATGGCGCCAGGGTCACCCTGCATGTACCTACCCGTAGATCGCATCCTTGTCCCGCTTCAAGGCGTCGTTGACAGCCGATCCCATGCTGGCTGGCATGACATTGGGGTGCGGGGCGTGGGCTCCATAGTGCTGGCTGGCGTGTAGCGGCGGCCCATGGTTCAGGTGGTGAACCGGGGGGATCGGCCGGGGAGCGTGAGGGTCTCCGTACATGGAAGCCGGCACCCCTACTCCGTCCATCCCGCCGTAATGGGGCAGCTCATCGTACTGTCAAAAAATGGGCCAGGAGAGAAAGAGAGAGAGAGAGAGAAGAAGAAGAAGAAAAAGAAGAAGAAGGAGGAGGAGGAAGAGGAGGAGGAAAAAACAAAACAAAACAAAAAAAAACAAACAACAACAACAAAAGTCAGAAGAGAGTAAAGCACCCAGACAGACCACAACACAGCAAAACCAAACAGGAACAGCCACAACGGAGGGAGAGTTATACAAAATGAAATAAAATAAAATAAAGAGCAGAGGCTATCAAGGGTTGGGGGAGGAGGGGGGCCGTGTGAGGAGGGGAAGAGGTACAAGGAGGGGGGGAGGTCCGCTTCAATCAAGGAAGAAGAAACCCTAACAAGGAAACTGGGATGAAAAGGAAGGAAATGAGGGAGAAACTCGAGTTACTCTGATTTAGAAAGCAAAGAGCAGAAATAAATGAATAAATAGAATCAAAAGCAAAGAACTAAATAAAGAACTAAACACTGGGGAGCAGGGAGGAGAAGGCAGGGTGCATGGGGAGAGGGGGGAAATAATCTGAAAGTTACCAGAAACATTATTTAGTAGCAATTCCCCTTGTCGTTGTCAAAGTCAGAGACAAAACAAGCAGCAATATATGTGTGTATAGATATATGTTTAGATATCCCAGGCAGCGGCGGCAGCAGCAGCAGCAGCAGCAAGCCTTCCCCTGTGAAACCCGTGCTACTGAGCAGCTAGAGTAGCAGGGAAATCGCGCTGCTGGGGGAAAAGCTGGAGAGGAAAAAAGCGTGGAACAATTGCAGAGACACAGAGAGAGAGAGAGACACACACACACACACACACACACAAAGCTGGTGAATAATTTTTGCTGCTATTTTTTAATACTGGCCGCCATCATCATCAGCAACAGAGGAGAGCAAATCGGACAGGCCCCTCTTAAGAGAGGATTTATATATAGGTAAGTGTTGGAGATTTAAACCTACCCTTTGCGCCATCAGTCTGCGCTCCAATAAACTCCTGGATGTGTCGTATATTTAATATCCCAGTCCAGAAAAGAAAGTGATTTACAGTGAAGAAGATTCCTTTTTTTGGCAACCCACTTAAGACTTCGCCTATTCTCCAGTCTGGGTAAATAATAATAATAACAATAACAATAATAATAAAAATAATCAGCCAAGAGCCACGACGATCGTGTATTTCTTCTTTTTTCTCTCACTCTTTCCTTTTTCTCTTTCTCTCTCTCTTTTTCCTTTTCTCTTTCTCTAAGCAAAAAAAAAAAAAAAAAATTGTCAAGCCCCCAAACTGAAGGTTACGATCGGCCCGTCAGCAACCCACATGTAACCAAACTGTCGTGTCTCATGGCTTTTTGCCACTCCAGCTGTCAATCAAAGCCAGGGAATGTCAAGGTAGTGAATGAATGATGGTTGATGATGATGAAGAAGAGAGGAGGAATCTTTTTAACCCCGGTTTCTTCTTCCAGTAACTCCGCGTTTGGGTTTTGCCTTTTAGGATCGCTATTGGGATTTTTTTTAAGTACTAGGAAGGGGGGTGGGGAAAGATGCGAAGAAAAATTGAATAGTTTGCAAAACCTGGACTTCCCCCCTCCCCTCTCTTTTTCCTGGTAGGTATTTTGTCTCTCTCTCTCTCTCTCTGAGATGAGTGAGTGTCAGTAAGTGTTGGCAGGTTGGCTGCTGGCTGGCTTATAGAAGAGGCTCAGTTTTGCAGCGCTGATCGGCGGGAGAATGAAATGACGGAACCCGGAAGTAGTGGTGGCCATAGCCAGTCCTACAACAGAGACACATACAAGGGAGAGGGGAGAGGGAGAGGAGAGCACAGAGAGAGAGAGAGAGGGAGAGAGAGAGAGAGAATAAAGCCTGTGATATGCAGAGTATGTAATCAGGACTGCTTCAACTCCGCATGGGGGGAGCCATACAACAGATCATACCCATAGCAAATCAACCTTCCTTTTCATATAGGAAAGAGAGTGTGTGTGAAAGAGGGAAACACAGGAGGAGGAAGAGAGAGAATGTGTGTTTGTGTGAGAGAGGGGAAGAGGGAAAACTGCAGAAAGCAAGAAGAAAAGTACGATAGAAGCCTAGACCTGGTTTGGTTTGCACTAGATTATTTTACCAGCAAAGTATATCCTGCTTTACTGCGTTGTTTATCATATTGTTAACAAATTTTTAATCTTCAGATACCACTGTAGCTGCGAATGGTATGCCCATCTGTGGGAATAGACAGTTAAAATGTAAAGGGGCATATACAGTTGATCTTCCATAGGAAACAAGCTTGCGTTAACAAAGTACTGAGTCTCTGCCAGAATGTTATGTTTAAATTGTGGTTTCTTTCCTGTGCAAATTCATTACGCTGTTTAAAAAATTAATTTTCCAGGACATGAAGCGAACACCTCATTCAAACTATATTTGGCATTGTTCTTCATTAAGTGATCGCTTCTCTCAACCGCAGTTGTGATGTCTGGGCGGGGGGGGGGGGGGGGAGGGGGGGGGATATCCCTTTAGTTTGTGATGATGTTTTTGGTCTTTAAAGGGGGCTTTAAAACAAAGCCATGGTTACTCTTTTGTATGATAAGCCAAAATGTTATGTAGATTTTCTTTGCACGTTTATTTTGAGCCAGTCACTGGGTCTTGTGTGTACAATGTACTTATGTATGTATGTATGTTGCTGGACCTTGCTCTATATCTGTGTTGTTATTTGGGGAATGTATGCTTAAGTATTAACTCGATAATGCCTTCTAATGGTAGTGCTAATTACAGTAGGGTTGTTTAGCAAATTAAGTGAGATGATGCACTCTCCTTGAGCACCCAATGAACTTTTACACACACACACACACACACACACACGTGTGTTACTTTTGATATGTTTCCCTCGCCCAATCACTTTGCTAGAACTAAAACATACCTTTCCTCAGAGCAGTCAATTACCAAAGCTACCCAAGATCATCAATCATGGGGGATGCTTGAAGTTTAGGGGAGGAGCGATGGTCAAACTACCGATTGCTGCACTTTTGTCCTCCCCACCCCACCCCCACCCTTTTTTTCTCATTCACGGTCCCCTGCACATAAAATCTAAAACAGACTACCCCGTTAATAGTGGGATTTATCAATGATTATATATGTACCCAGTTGTGAATGTGGCCTCATACATAGATGGCTTTTAAACATACACCGCAAAAAAGATGTATTTGAGTCAGTTAGGGATTGTTTATTATTGTTATTTTAAGATTTGTGGAAACTAACTAACTAACTAACTGAATGAATGAATAACAAAAACCCAAAGGGTAATTATAGAAATTTGGCTAGATTTTAATGGGCATAGAGAATGAGCTCCAGAGGTCAATAAACCCCTCGAAAATGATGAATGATTGAGTACCTGTGATGATGATAGTGATTACCGGAGCAATTAAACAGTTTGATTAAATGAGCCATCATAACAATGATGTCTGCGGGAAATCAGCCCTCACATATAAAGAAAGATAGTGTGGAGGGCTGACAAACGCCAGTGGGCATTCCTACGAGTTGTGATAGTGGTGAGCCCTGCAGAGCAGACTGTATTTACAAATATCAGAGCAATATGGAGAAAAGTCACTCTCAGATACTTTTAGCCAGACTTGCACCCTGCTTAAAAAGCGTCAGAAGGATAAGAGCAGACTGGTTATTTTTCCCCTAGAGGATCTCTTCCAAGATCAAAGCTAGCTCTAAGAGCAACCGATATTCTGTGACTTGACTTTCACGGGACTATAAAGAAAGGTGAGTAAAAAGCCCTTAGTATGTAGATCTCTTTCAAGCAGTGGCTAAGTCGATTCATTTCGCAAGGAAAAAGCCGGTTTTGTTGTGCAGTATTTTATACTCTGTCGTATAAATCGGTAACGCAATTCAAGATATTCATGGTAATGAATACTTGGCTAATCCTTTGGGTGCACGGAGACCTACAGAGCAGTAGGTTATGCAAATCCTTTCCTAGTTTTACAGCTGTACTTTTCTAACAGATTTTTTTTTTTAGAGATCTAGTCATTGATGAATGGTATTTGCTTTCTCGCCCCCCTAGAAAGATGCCAAATTCCTAAACTTCATCGGAATCATTTGATTATGATACTTCCAATATACCCAAGCTTCTAGGATATATTTTAAATATGTGCAGCTTCTCCACTTGTTTTCTAACAGTGGCAGAATGAATACAGCTGTATGTCTAATTTCAAATAGCTTCAATATGATACAAGAAAGAGTCTTTCATTGTAATATAGCTGTATAAAAGTAATCTAGTTCCCCCGAAGACTTCATGCATTTGTTCAGATCCCAGGCTGGGTGTATTGTGATGAAAGTTTATCCGTTTCCTTGTAAAAAGGAAGTTTCTACACCACTTGATTTACAAATAAGAGTGCTTCATTAATTATGGCATTATTTTATACTTCATTTTTTCACATGCCTGATTTTCATAATATTCAATGTAGATTTCAATTCTCCAGAGCAAAGGATTGCTAAAGAGCAACATAAATATAGCTAAAAGATGTTGCAGTACCAAACGCTGCTCTTTTCACAATTTTTATTTTAAACTAAATCCCTGAGCCGGCTAGCCCTGACGTGTGCGTGTCACCTAGAAGCAAGACCAACTTTTAAAAATGATTTTAAGCTAATAGAAAGTAAAATTTCATATGGCTAGTTAAAGGCTTTTCATACTCCCCGTTGTGTCATTTTCCATGCACAGGGCAGAAGAAAGATGGAACCTTTCCCCACTATCCCAGTGGATTAAAGCATACAATATATGAGAACATAGTTTAAAGCGCTACAGTTTAGCCAGTAGAGGGTCTAAATTTAGTGTCCCAAAATGAAGATTTGGACATATTCAGGATTAGGTAGGAATGTAAAAAACAGCAGCACCAGAACTCTTAGCTCTTGTTAGTAGTGGTAGGTTTTTTCTCCCCCCCACCCACCCATGGTGGGATACTCTTTTTAAAAACCAGTAATTCAGGAGATTAAATTGGCTGATTTCCAGTTTCGCATGCACACACTTACAACAAAGGCTGATCCCCCGTGAAAAGTGTGAGAGAGGCGCATCGTTTTTTCCTCCCTTCAGATTAGACCAAAGTCCAAAGAGAAATTAGGTGTCCGGTATGGCAGTGCATCTCCGTCAACAGCCAGCTCCTTTTGCCGAGGCTGGAAATGGTTTTAACAGGCGGTAAAATTTCATCTTGTGGTGTCAAATTGGGGTCAGTGCGGGGTTAGAGCTCTCAGTGTCCGAGAAGGAGCTGTCCAGCTGCGTGGGGATTCATTAAGGGCAAAAGATCCGTTTCAAGAAAAACAATACAAAGACAATCAGAGGGCTAAAGATCCTCTTCAAATCGCATTTTACAAGTGCACCAGAACAAATATGGACGTTGAAACCCATTCCTTTCAAACTCCCAAATCGGCTTCTTGGCTGTTGGAGGGAGGGAGAGAGAAAATCCGCTAAAACTTAGAGTCTGTTTTCAATCAGCCTTTTCGAAGTGTGGCATCTTAGCCTTTTGCTGGCTTTGAGATCTGCTTCTATTTCTGAGAGCCCCTGCAAAAACCGGAGTTGCACAACAGGTAATATTTTAGCTGTAAGAAGTATATTCCATTGTTTATGTTAAACCATTGCTTTTATGCACAGTGCCATATTTTATTGCAAATAGAAAAAGTTTGGGGAAACAGGCTGTGCTTACACGAAATCACTATTTACTGTTCGGAAATCCTCTACTTCCTATAGGCAGTCATTTGGTTCAATAGATATTTTGGGTAGTTTACTTTGGGGTCCCTAACAGTTTGGAAAGTACATATTGTTAAACTGTCTTATTAAATTTGCGTGGTTTAAATCCTTTTAGCCTTCCTACCTCTGTTAGCATAATTGACGCCTGGCTGAAGGGACAAATTATTTGAACCTTAATCTTGTTTGTAACTTTATTCAATGTTACTTTGTTTGCTGAAGTATTTTTTGGATCATGCAAATTGTATCCAGAAACGTAACCTATCCTCCACATTTGCAGACAAACTATCATGGAAAGGTGAGGGATATTGCAGAATAATATGAATTATTTTGAATATTTTAATTTGTATTTTTTATTGGACTATTGCTGAATGAAATGCATCAGATTTAATGACGAAAGAAAAATTCTGTTTCAATGGTCTGTACGGTTCTAATATAACCATAACCGTGTATCAAAAATCCACAGGAAGTTTTCTTTTCAGTATACCGTCCAGAAGACCAAGTGTAATATGTTACCCTTCCATTCTTATTTTTATTATAAGGAATATTCCATATTTTAATCTCCCACGTACAAGAACTGCAATTTGCTGATTTCCTTTACTGTCCCATACGAAGAATAGGTTTCATATTAGAACTTGATCCGTTTTTACTCATCTCAATCTAATTCTTATCATTTGGTTTTCCCCCCACTTGTCTCCTAAATTATTCGCTAAATATGTGGATTCAGGCAGCTGCATCATTTTCTAGGTCTGGTCTAGAATGACCTTTAAAATTAAGTATATTTTAGTTTCGTCAGTTCGCTGTGTTCATTTAGTTCTTCTCTCTCTCTCACCTCCCCCCCTTTTCCAATAATGTGCTTTACTTTCCCCCGCTTTTCAACAATCTATTACTTTTCGAAAATCTTTCCACTCCAGAAAGTCAATGGTAACCCATCACGGTGAACTTTTCTTGACCTCCACTGCAGTATGATTGGGATCTTTGGAAGTTGGATTAGGAGGAGGTTCATTTAGTTACCTGTTAACATCCTCTCCTCGCCTCTTGTTTCTTTTTGTCTTTAAAAAAAAAAACACGAACCTAGAGAGATCTAGGTTCTCTATTCACTTGCAAGTCCCTATTATTCTCCCAATAAACTCCAGAGATTTAAAATGGCACTTGTGGGGTGGCTACCCCCCCCCTTATTTCTCTCTCCTGTTTATTCTGTTAAAGATCCCACAGAAGAGAAGAAGCGATTCAATAAACAGCCCTCTAGCGCTATCTGGCGGGACTCCAACACTTTCAGAAATGCGCTTTTTCCTTTCAGCCCCCAAACATTTCTTTTTTCTTTTCTTTTCCTTTCTTTTTTTTTTTGTTTTGCTTTGAACAGTTAAATGAGACCAGAGCTTAGCACTGAAAAGCTTTTCTCACAAGGTAATGGTAAAAGTGGATTCCAAATCCGGGAGCCCACTCACCCGGAGAAACATAGGAGGTGGAAATCTTTACGTTACCCTCCTTTCTGCCCCCCCCACCCAACTTCCTTCTAGGATAATTTTATCGTCCTTAAATCGGAACCCACTGAAGCGGTTTGTGTGTGTGTGTGTTAAGAGAGGCATTAAAATAAACCCCAAACCAACCTGAATAGGCACCCCCAGAATTGTATATTAGCTATGCACTGAATCTGAAGTGCTAATGTAAAAGGACAGCGGGTCTTTCATATTTTGTAGGCTGTACGAAAAGTACACGTGAAGATCAGAACTATTTGGCATAAACAGACAACCTGTATATTTACATCGAAAGCAGAAAGGGAAAAAATACCTGTCAATATTTCGTCATAACGCAGTGGGGTCGGTGCAGACCTAGCAAATTTGCTTGGTATTTATTGGAGGAATCCTTGGATATAAAACAAATCTTTCCAACCTGGCATCGTAACAAAAGGAAAATTAGGGATTAAAAAAGAAAGATGGATAACAAAACCGGTTTATTATAGGAACCATAGAGCCCACCAGCTACACTTGCAGCTTCCTTCTCTCGCTCAAAATAGTCACTCTTATTCTCCGCTGTCTACAAAACTCCAAAAGGAGGTTCGTTTTATACTGGAGTTAGGTTTGAGGGTATGCAGAGAGGATATCGAGACCCTCTTTGAAATGACACACACACACACACACACACACACACACACAATCTATCCAAGTACCCATTTCCCTCTTTGAAAGATCTTCCCAGTCCATTGTCTGAAGTGGGACACAGACCTTAACTTAAAAAAATACGTAGAGCTTGGTCTGTTCATGCATAAAGGAAATGGCTGGCAAAACAATATAACGTGTTTCCTGGAAATATAGTTTTGAGGCTGGCATGAACAGCGCCCGCGGTGTTTTACCAAAAGATGGAGAGTTTTCTTTCTAAAACAATCGGATCTCCTTTGTACCTCTTTCTGTTTGATCCCACAAAGAGAATGCAATATACATATTTGTGTTTGTGCTCCATACAAGCAATGCAAGGGACGTACAACAGAACATACGTCCTCATAATGCTTAGTTTGGCCGTAATTAATTGAAAACAGTTATTAGGTCGTCATTGGCAATAGCGTAAATAATTGCAGCAGATTTTTACTTAAAATTGACCGGTCACAGAGTGATAGATCGATTCGAGGTATAAAAATGATGTATCAAAACATCGATGTCGATTATTTGAAATATTGTAGTCGAATCTTTTCATTGCTTCATCGGTTAAGTATCTGAAAGTGCTGTGTTCCAACATATATTTATGTTGTCAATACTGTCAAAACTGTCAGTTTTATTACAGTGGATTTGTAATACATTTCGGATTTGCTCATTTACATAAAATACCTCCCCCCCCCCAGCCCTAAGCCCCTCTCTCCTTTTCCTATTTCTGGAAAATCTATGTCAGTTCAATCAAAGGATTCAGGGGCTCTGCCGCAGCAAAAAGTACAGCCACTGCTCCATTAAAATCCCTTTTCTGCCCTGCTTTACAAGTCTTGGGCTATTTCTCACTTCCATAGCGGTGGATTGTCCCTCACCTCCAATTTCCCCCAATAGAATTTAAACATTTTGTTACAATCACACTTCAATTAAATCCTTTAGGAAATTGGTACGCGCTACATGAATGGACCGAGATGCACCTAAATGAGCCAGATCACACTTGTGAAGACTGAAAAGCAGAGGCGAAAAAGGAACTGAAAGTACACGTTTCGATGGTAGTTGCAACAAGGAAGCAAAAGAAGCCATAAATATAGGTGCGCCGTATGTTTCCCCTCTCAGCGGCTTTGGAAGTGGAATGAAAAACGCGAGTTAGGCGCAGTATTGACAGTTTTAATTCCCCCCCACTTTGACAAGGCATCTCAGAACCGGTCATTTGCTTTAAAAGCAAAAGCTTTTTTTTTGTTAAGGGGCAGCCAGCTGATTTAGGTACCTCTCTCCAATTTTCATGGAGAGCCTAGTAAAAGGAATAAAATAAACCTACTTAAATACTAAACTCTATAGAGTCTACAAATAGATTATTCGAGTAACTTTATTCTCTTCCCTGGAGAAACTGCTTGTGAAAGGTGTTGCTGAGATGACTTGAATTTTCTTTTGGGGAGCTGTGTGTTCAAAGAGCGTATGAAGAGGTGGCTGAGTGCATGTGGAACAGGGAAGATTTCTTTGCTAACTGCAGAGCTTCTAGCAGGTACTTTTACTGACCGACCAGTCCTCTTAACACCTTCTATTTACATGCTTGTTTTAGCCGTAAGATTTTCGAAATGTAAACTGTGATTCATGTTCTAAATGTCGTGTGTGTGTGTGTGTGTGATCACTTCTGAAGTAAATGAAATAAGCTGCGCAAAGGGGGGAAATCGCCCCTGGGGTGCTTTGTTTTCTTTGGCTCGTAAAATCCTGCTAGGAGATGGTTTCCGCACTGTGTGGCAAGTGTTTCTTCAAGAAATTCATCAGCCCTTCTGCAATTACTCCGAGGTCTGGGGGAAGAGAGCTGCCATCACTTTCTCACATCTCAAGGTATCGCATAGAGGAGAGAAGGGGGGAAAAAGCTGAAACATTTAATTATAATTGAAAATAACAATGAAGACCCTCCCAAGATTGTACCTGGAAAAACTTCCAGGGAATGTTTCAGAGCGCTGTATGTCGTCTCTCTTTTGGGGGAAAGGGGAACAACACCCCAGCCCGTGTAATAATTAGCCTGAACAATAAACATAATTAGACTAAAAATCAGTTAGAATTTCTGCGCTTTTTAATTACGTTTTATTTTGCGGTAAGCTGTAAAATTATGAATGCCCCTCAATTAAACACAATCCATTCGGAAAGCATTTACCAACAATTATTCTTTAATCAGTTGGAGCGGTAGCCCCAAATGAAGATGTTAAACATCAAAGGGACGCCTCAGACGTTACCTTTTAGTCCTAAGAGGATTAATTTCTATAATTAGAGGGCATAAATATGTGCATGAATGCATCTAATTTTTGGTACACGCTCTCATCCTATCTGGGAGACAAGAGCGTCTCTAACAGGGCAAACGCAAGCAACTTGGATTCCCCAAGGGCTAAAAGTTGACGTACCCCCGGAGAGGGTGTGTGTGCGAGCCCCTACGGCCATATAAACGTGATGGGAACTGAGAGTGGGCTCGATCCTGTGCACTGCTAATACCTCTTCAGACGGGCTGTAGACTCTCAGCTCCTACCATTGCCATCAATGGGCACTGAGGCCGCAGGATCGGGCCCAGTAAATCCAAAGTAATTCAGCACGATTGTAGGAGCACGGGATATTTTTTTTTAAAAGAAGTAACCACCACCACTGGGGTCTACCTCATGTTTTGATTCCCAAGGAAGACAGTTTACTGCTCCCACCTGAAGCTCAAGACTGAGTTTAACACTACTAATAAAATTAGCATGACCTTGATTACACCCTGTATGAATATCTCATTTACCTAACGACTTTATGTCACGTACGCAGAAGGTCAATTTCCTTTTAACCTTTCCCATTGCTGCAGTAAGCATTCTCTTATAATCAATGGCTGTTTGAATAATCAATTCACATTTTATGATCCCTGACAAACTCAATAAACGTGCGCCTTGTTTCAGCACTGCAGCCTTGACTTCGCTGGGCCGTTTACACGCGGGGGAGAATTTGCACTGGGGTCGCCCTTGCAAATACCGGGGCGGTACTTTCATCCGCTGAAGAGCCCGGAGACCGCGGAAAAGTTACTAATCACAGCAGTCTCTCCAGCCGCGTAACGCACTCCGAGCCCGGAGAGCGCTATCTTGACCATGAGCAAACCGCTGGCTTCTCTGCTGGGTTTCACGTCGAAGTTTGGCCCGCTCCTCCTATTGCTGTTTTGGAACAAAACTTGATCGAGAGCTTTTCCTTGTGATCATCAGCGTTATTATTTTTCAAAATAACCGTAAAGTGGAATCCTGCCGCTCCTTGACTGCGGCCAGCCTGGGGACTGGTTGGTGGATAGTGCTATTTCACACTTTTTTCATACTGTTCAAGCCAAAATGTTGTCGTCTCCCATCCACCCCTTCCTAGAAATGTACACAACCAAATCACCTGGGACAGATTTCCCTTCCTCTACGTGCTAGGATAATAACGGATTACAATAAAGAGTACTCCCACCTTCCGGAAGTTAAAGGTAGCTTCTTGTCTGATTGCCCCACCTCCTTAATGATGTCTGAGGGAAGCATGATGTCTTCTTCAGATTCTTTGTGCACATGTAAAAACACTGAATTAAACTTTGCATTAGATTAAATATGCCACTGACATTACCTACATTCTCATCGCCACCAACTTCTTCAGTTTTATTTGACTCTCCTACTTTGGTCCAAACAAACCAGGTGTGGAGCAACTTACCTCATACATTGCAAATGGTAGGGGAAGAAAATGTATCTTAATCACATTCATTATGAATAAAAACAACAAAAGCTACGAAGTGGAGGGAGCTGAACTTTGCAAAAGTTTTTGTGTAATTAGCTCACATTTTGAGGTGATCTATTGGTGCCAGTCAGGAAGTGAGAGTTAGTGTAACCCTGTTCCCTCCACTGGATAATTAACCCTGATTCATAGCCTTTTCTACCTAGGAAAGTATGTTTCCTTTCCCTCTGCAGAGTCCAGGTTACCTACTGTTCATTGGTATGTTGTTATTCCCTGAAAGTAATTGCACTTGATATTCTCCTGGGAGGAGCCATTAGCCAAAGGCAGGGTGGCGTTGCCATTTTTAGAAAGTCTTCTAACAACTCAGTAGAAACATGTGCTCCAGGAATTTAGTACAAATGGGAGCAGATTCTCAGCACCGGAAACAAAGGTTAGGTGCTGCTTCTCCCCTCAAGGGGATGGAGGTCAAAAGGGAAGCATTTTTTGTCCCACTCAACCAGGATATATTTCTGAGTCCCATCCCTCACTGTGCATGATTAAAGCTGCAACAGAAGACAATTTAGGCATAATGAAGATATTCAAGTAATTTTGAACCTTTGTCCAATAGTCTCCAGAAGAAAAGGGCCTATACATCCAGGTACAGATGAAGCAGTTGAGAAAAGCAGTTTCCAAATTCATTACCCTGCTCTCCTTTACATCATTTTAAGATTTATTATATGCATCCTGAAAACACTCAACTGCCCACCCACCCTTCCAGACTTACATGTAACTTCTTTGTTACACATGTTTGGTATCACCTATCTGCCTGCTTCCATCACTCCTGCTAAATAAATTACACCATAGGCTCTTAGAGAAACTCAGGGAAAATAAAACAATTTCACCTAATTTTGTGAAGGGAAAAATCTGCTTGATTGTTTTTGTTTGTTTATTTTAATTCTTTTTCTGGTATTCTTCATTTAAAAAAAATCTTATTCTTTTGGATCTTGGCAGGTTAAGCGGGAAGGTTCAAAATAACACTGCCGTGGAAGGGCTAATGCAGCTACCAAATGCCCCTCACAAGGTGGATGAAGAGGAACTAGAAGAAACAACAAATAGGCTCATCAAATCTCAGGCTATCACTACATCCATGACCAATTTCAGGGTACCTAAAAAAGTCTAGAGAGCTGTATTGATTATGAATTGTGCTGGCAATTGTATGTTTTTAAATAAAAAAAAATGATGGTGTCAAAGGACATGGGTATAGAATGAAGTGACTTTACTCTTCAAAGCAAACAATGAAGTTTCATGACTAGGCAGCTCACTATATTCAGAGACTTTAATTACTCAGAGGTCTTTCCCTCACAGATAGCTGATAAGACTCAAAGGGCACAACCCATCTCTGGTGTACTCCACTGACTTCAATAGCGTTCCACCAGAGATGGATTGGCCTAAGCGTTTCTGGCAGGATTATGCTAATATAATAATATTTATAATAATCTGCATGCAGAAAGCCAGGGAACCAGAGATTTGACCTCTGCTAATCATGTAGATCTGCACACTCCAAAAGATCTAAAAATCATCTTGTAGGTCTCATCTGCTAGAGGAGAAGATGCTTTTGAAGGGAATTGGCCTTCCAGCTGTGCTTCCCTTCAGGCAATCCCCTCCATATGGTGTTAGCCTTCAATATTTTGGGGTCCAAACCTATAGACAAAACTCCCATTGATTTAAATGAGATTTTTGCCTGACTGAGGAATACAGGACAGGGCTGTCTACTTGATTCTGTAAGAGCTGAGCACCCCATGAAAAGTGCTGAGTATGCCTAGTTCCCACTGACTTTAATAGGAATTATGGACCTTCAGCACACAGTAATAAGCTCCTGGCACCTCACAGGATCAGGTCCTTAATTAATATTTTAGCTATTGTCAGTCATCGTTTTTGTATGACATGTTTTCAACACCATCTCTGGTATTATGAAGTGCGTGATACATGCTGCAGTTTAAATTGTTTTCCACATCTGCAGAAATAAACAGGCTTGTTAAGTGATGAAACAAGATTAAACAACAGTATACTAATAAATTTCTTATAAAGCAAGTATACACAAATTTATAAACCTCCTAGTATTATGTCATTTGCAATTATAACCCATCACTAATAGTTCTATTGATTAGTAGCATAAAAAGCTCTAGTAGAAGCAGTTCTTAGGCGTAGAGAAATATCACAATAAAAAAAAAAACATAAGAAGTATTTGTCCTGTACTCTTACCTTGAGGCCATATTACGATCACAATAAGACATATCCAGGCATGTGTCACACTGGATAATACTATTTCTTGGGTGTTTGAGGGCACTTGGCTTTACCTTGTACTTCACAGCAGCTGAGCCATGTCACTTAGCTGCATGATCCTGGCTCTAGTGGAAAAAATCATTAAGCTACATATTTATAGTTATTTTACATAAAATACTCAAAATATTTCATTTACATCATTCACACACAATGTTATAATAAATATTTTTTCAGAAGTTTTTCTCTTGGTGGAAGAGCTGATCAAATTATTTTGAATACATACTAGCTGGTCAATATAGTGCTATTTTCTGTTCTCAAAAGCATTATTATTGATATGTGTTATGATAGCACCTAGAAACTTCAAACAAGGATTAGGACCCCATAATCAATCCTTATTTCTATGAAAATATTCATTACTTGCAAGTATTTAGCAAGAATAGATTATGCAAACAAATTTCAGTCTATGGGCCCTTTCCAAAATGTTAGTTTAGACTTTTTGCAATTCATTATTCTTGATGCAAGACTGATTATCTCAGTCACATGGCATTAGTTCTGCTCTCCAACTGGTTGGCTGAAGTTTTTTAAACAGGAGGTTAACAGCAAAAAGCAACAACAAATATTCACACCTGATTCTGCTTCCATTTAAGTCCATACAAGCACAAAGGACACTCAGTCGCACCCGTTTGTGAGATGAATATCTGTTTGTATGAATGTTCGCATATAGTGAGTAAAAAGGGATACAAACATGACAAACTAAACTGCCATTTGGAATCTGAACACATGTTTTCAAATATAGTTTTGCAGTATGAAATCAGCTCTATTTTTTGTGAAGACAGTATAATTACAATTCTACAACATTATTATAAAGAACCAAAAGTCATTAGTAGAATTATCCTAATTTTCTTCCCCTACCTAGGTTTAACTCCAAATTATTCTGTGTTACAAATGAGTCTTGTTTTTGGAGCAAGGAGAATATTGTTTGTCCCAGAAGCAGATGCTCCTTGATCTGTTGTTTTCAGATTTCAGCCATTGATAAGGTGTTGGCTGCAGCCTATAAGTTCAGGATAACAGTTTGATCTGAGAATAAATATCTAAAGGAGTTTTTAGTGTTTGAGGGAGCCATTCAATTTCTTACCTAGCCCAACATAAATGGAAAAAAATATATATAAAGGGTTTGGTTCTGCATTTCTTGTGCATTGAAAATTCCTATTGACTTTACTGGGAGTTATGAATATGGAAATGTTGGGTCCTTATTTTCATGGAAACTACTATATTTCTATTCTATATTGTTATTTTTACAGTTGTAAAACTCTGTTTTGCGTCTACTACCACTATACAAAAAGAGGAAGAAATGAAGTATTTATTGTACCCAAGAGCAAAATATTGTATTATCAGTAAGTACCAATGGTTCCAAATCATGGATTTCCAATTCAAATGCAGATCTGATCTGCTGTAAAGTTTGAAGGTATTAGGATAAAGGGTTTTAATTCAGGCCTTTCTCCTTTACTAAAGTAATAAATAGAAATTGCTGTTGTTTCAAAGAAACACGTTTGCAAAAAATACTGATGAGTTTGAATGTGAAGTCAGCAGGGGGAAAAAGACAGGAAAAATTATTGGATCTGAGTCTCTTCTCTGGTGTAAGCTAGGAGTAACTGTACTGAAGTTACTGGTCTTCCACTGGTGTAAAGCTGGTGTGAGGGGAGACTCAGGCCACTTGTGTTTAAATAGATGGAATTACTTTGAGTACTTTTAAGAAAACAATCTGCAAATAACTACAAAACAAAACATATTACCTTTTTTTGCATGCATGCTTATTTGTAAGTGCAAATTAGATGTGAATATTCATGAGTCACAAATCATTGAGAGTTTGAAATAATGCAAAATGAGGTTAAGGCAAGGGACATCAAAGAAATCCATCGCTAAATCAATAGCAATTTGATTGCGCATATACTTGTAAATTGCCGTTACAGTTTTTGACATAGGAGAAAAAAAATGCTGTGCGTGTGGTGATGGGGGACACATAAATACTCTTTTTGTATGTGTTTATATTTTTGCAGTTCAGCATGTACTTGGATAACTGCTGTGTGTAAAGTGACCAGACATAACTTTTTTATTTTTTCAAGACAGTTACAGTTTCTTTTGCTTATCCCATCTCTTGTATTGTTTTGCTTAGTATGCTAAAAATTCAATTTTCAATATACCTGAATAGCAATGTTGTAAAATAAAGCTATTACTTACTGCAGATGGCTTTAGAAGAAGGTTCATCTGCTAATCAAAGTACTATCATAAAATCATGTTCAGTGGAGATTATCCACTTGTTTCAGGGAATTTTGTTCTATGAGGTGGGAGTGAGTTGCAAGTCTCAGGGCAAATTGCTAGAGTACAGGGCTTTAAAATAATAACAGATTGAAAGATGGCCAACCTAACCATTTAAATCAGAGCTTTTTCATTTTGCCCTTCTGTAAGCATCAATAAAGTATTGGATCTCTGTCTCACTTGTGACCTTTCTGGCTATTTAAAATGGAATAGTTTAAAATGTTGATGAGTATATAGAGCCAAAAGGTAAAACTGCTGAATGTAAAGCACTCATTTAAAAATTACTCCAATGTATTTGTTTCTCCTAAATGTTCCTACATTGATTACTAAACACAAACTAAGATATAAGCCAGCACTCTTTCTTCAGTGTCTTCCGTGGTTTCCCTGTTCTCCAAGATAACTGATGAAGGGATATGTACTGGGTCAAATGAAGTTATACATACATAGTAGCACTGATGTCAAAACCAAGCAATAACATCAGTTTGGAAGTGGTACAGGGGACTTTGGTCCTTTAAGAAAGAGAAGCGCATGACTTCTTGCAGTGCTGTCTTTAAAAGCCTCCACTCACAGGAATGAAGCTTGCAATTAACTTATGTTAAAACACTGGAGAAGGGGAAACCCAGATGTCGAATAACTTTGGAAAAGGATAACCTCACATCCTCCCCAATCCCCAAGATGAGCTTGACAGAAAATATGTCTCTCATGCTATCAAGATACCACAAAATACCTGTATATTCCATGTTTAAATTCAAAATCAGCTGTGCAAGAAACACCCTTTATTTGTGAATTCTGCAGTGTGAATAAACAATAAATTAAAAAAGATCCTTTTAAAAAAATAAAAAGGCCAGTTTGACTTTTCTTCTCATCTTCAGAGTTTCTTGTGAAAGAAACAAATCCCTCTTCAGAGTGAGTGAATGGGGAAAACATTAGCTAGTGGTTACAGCAGAGGACTGGAAATCAGCAGTACTAGAGTCTACTTCTGGCTTTGCTACTGACTTGCTGGCTGACCTAGGGCAAGTCATTTAAGCCATGCCTCAATTTCTCTGTCTGTAAAATGATGTTCATAATAGGTAATACACAAGGTACTCTGAGGCTTCATTCACTGACGTTTATAAAACAATGTAAGCGCCTCAGCTGAAAGGGGATCTGTATGGACACAGTGTTATTAGTAACATTATAATTCCCTGCATGGAACAGCTCCTCAACTAGTACCACTCAAATCCTCTGTAATTTCTTCAAATTAAATAAACTTGAGGGGTTTTTTTTGAGGGGAGACTTTAGGGGAGGGGCTGCAGCCTCTTGTCACATTCAGTAAATTATACAATCTTCCTACTCCAAATAAGAAAGTTACTGCCTCTTTAGATTAGGAACTGGTAGCAACGCTGTAAATGCATGCATAAAATAGAAGAGATAAATGCTGAGCATTTTCCCATTCTATTTAGATTCTTACATTGCACCCATCACCATAGTATCCAAGAGCTGCTCAGAAGAAATTTGTTCTTTCTTCTGGTGCACTGAACTCAGAGTAGCTATTGCATTACCAGTGAAAATAGGTCACTAGTACTACAGCCCGATTTTCATTTCAGCAGAAGACTGAGAACCTTGTTCTATTTTTCCATAAAAGTAAGAGTATTTGATTAGAAACTTGGACCAACATCTCTACTTAGTGATTGATCAAAGTTTGGACATGTTAGTGAGGTTTTTTTCAGAAGGAACTCCTGGTGGGTGACAATAGGAAAGTAGCTCAGCTAGGGCATCTCAAAGCTTCCACAGGGTCAATACATGAATTAATTTCACTGGAAATTCTTTGCTGTCTCCTCTCCAAATCTCCTTCCTTCACTTGCTCCTGCTGGAATTTCTGGTGTGTCTCTAACTGCTCTCTACCTGGCCACTCATGAACTCTTTTGTCATAGAGTCAGAGGATACTGATCACTGCCCTGTGACAGGGATATAACTTTTTGCAGCCCTAACCCTTAACATGTGACTGGAACCAGGAAATAAGGACCAGTCTCAAATGTGCACTCCTGGCATCACACCTTTGTTACACATTGAACAAAACAGGAGAAGGTCTGACCCAATGAATGGGATCTAGATTCAAACTCAGGATGGCTCTTCATTAGTTGGCCCAGGCAAATTCCCTACACTGTGAGAAGGGGTCTTATATGGGAGGAAACCACATGCCTAAATTTCCTTTTTCCATTGTTAGATAAAAGGGCCAGCAGGAGGGAGGAGTATAGTACAGGGGCTCATGCCCAGGCCCCTATGGTGTCTGCCTTTTTTGGGGAGGGGATGCTCCTCCCCCAAACTGCCTGAGATTATTTTCTTGTGTGGGCATGGAAGGGGGGAAAGGGGAATGACACAGGTGCTCCTTTTTCCTATTCCCTAGTCTATTTAGAGCACTTGCAGCCCTAGTCAGATGAGGTCTCCCCGGCCCCAGTGAGCAAATATGAGAACCTGCCTGTGGGGGCTTGGCCAGACAATAGGAAGAAAAAGGGAAGAGTGAGTTAAGGACCCTAAGTATCAACAAATAACAGTACAAGGGTAAGACTGGCCAGTTACTGTACTGATCATTACATTTATGAAATGGTCAGGGGGAAAAAAATGAGTTTAGATACATTTTGAAGAAAAGCCCTAAACTAAAGGGCAGATTGTGTTATGCCCTTGCTCAGGCAGGAGAGGGCCTTTTGCACTGTCTGGACAGGAGCCCCAAAAGCCTGCAGTTCCGGTGATCAGGGAGCAAAAGGACCACATGAGCCTAGAACTCATAATGTAATGCCTTTGCTAAGAAGCCAGCTGGGGGGAAGCCAAACAAGAAGCAAATGCTGCACCTTCTTTGAGGGTGGCCCAGCAGCAGTACTCACCCCGAGACACTGGGCATGCCTGAGGCACTGTGGGCCTGATTCCTTTCTTTTTGTCATCAGTGTCAATCAGTAGTGACTCCGTTGGAGACAATGGAATTACACACCAGGTCACCTTCCAATCACTCCCAACACAGGGCAGTTTGCCTTAGTTACACAATTTACCCCTAAACCTTCGCTTAATGGTGAAAAATATGCTCTTGGCAGTTTTGTTTTGTCCTGGAATATGTATCATCTCACTAAACTTCAACTCTATGTCAAATGCAGCTTGGAATAAAAATAATATATAAACTGGTAATGCAATGATCAGATCAGATGTGATTCAGACTTCATATGTGTCAACAACTAAATGCATCTCACTCGTTTTTTTTAAATTACAAGGAGTTATGGGCATAATCTTCACTGGATAAATTGGAAACAAAAATGTTTTGCCTTTCTTATTTTAGGGCCATCAGTTAAAACAACCCAAATGCCAAACTTGATACACACACCAGGCAACAAAATGTTTTTTTTTCCTACATGGCTTATATTTCAAGGAATACAGTGCATCTCTATCTGCCCTCACTTCTTTCTATGACTTATTATGTACTGCAAGTGACATCTGCTGGAGAAAGCAGAGCCAAATATCTGCTGTACAAGCTCTTTGCTATTAAAACCCTGTGACTACACCTCTAATACATACAGCAGTAATTTAAAGGAAAATCTGCTCTTGTGCCCATTGAAATGCAGTTACATAAGGACTTCCTTGTCAGTTAAAGCAGAACTGTAAAACTGTTCTTTTTATATTACAGAAGCTTTCTCTGCTTTACAGAGAAGCTTCAGTAATTCCAGAATTATTCTGGATTTACAATAACAAAGTCTTTTCAAAGGTACTATCCATTTGAATAAATAGTGTGTATTCATGCTTGCTCCTGTACAATTATTAAGGACATATTTTAAAAATATTCCTCACGTGAGAATGTGGTCAAAGGTTCAAGAAGGCTGCATAAGTTCAAAAGGAATGTATCTGAAAGTGTATCATAGAACAATACTATTTTCAGGATGAGAAAGTCTAACTGTAAATGCACTTTAAACACTATTCTGGTTTTGGTGAAGACAGAGAGACACCATTGAGAAATCTAAGTTAACAATATCTTACTGCCTTAATACAGTTACAATCTGTACGTTTAAAAAATGTGAGAATTTGGTCTATAGGACAGGGTTTTTTTTCTAATAAGATATTACAAAAAGTCATAGAGTCCCAAAAGTGTAGGGCTCAAAGAAGACCCATCCCTGTACTGGGGGTGGTGCAGCTGTACAGTAACCCAGGGGTACAATGCCTCTCAGAGCTCCTGCAAGTGCTAGTACTGTCCCAGACACCTCCCAGAATTCTAACTGGTTTAAAAACAGTTCTGCTACTCCATTTTAAAACAGATGGAAATACTATTTTAGACCAGGTGCCAGGCAGCCCCGAATTGTTTCACCTGAATCTGTTTTAGGAAAGTCTATACCATAGCTCCAACCAGTTTTAAAATTGGATTAACTGAATCAGCTTTATCACCAGTTAGAATTTAGGGAAAATGTCCCTAGTGTAGACTAGACCCTAAAGAGTATAGCGTGTGTTCCTCTATAAGTGTGGAAAAGAGTTTTTAAGACCGCAAAATCAGGTCAGAAAGTAAATCAATAGCCAGCAGCCATTTACTCATTTGTTTATCTAATGTTGATCTTAATTTAGCTGTAATTTCCTCCATCAAATGAATTTCTCTTTTATTTTGTAAGGAAAATTAAATTTGAAAGGTGAGGCTTAAACCAGTGAAGAGGGATATGCTTTAGTGCAGCAATCACAAGAAGATATATTTGTCTGTTTGGAATAAGGGAGGAGGGAGGGAGGATAACAATAACATATTAAATGAGATTAAGTAGATAATCTGTATCTAATGTGTCTAGACCTGATTGTCCCCTCTAGCCGAAACCCCATGGGAAGGGGCTAAAGGGAGGATATTTCTGACACGTTTTCCTCACAGAAATGTCTCCTGAATTGTTCCCTCAGGGGGTGAGTTTTACCTCTTTCCCCCATCCTCTCTTTGCAGAAGTGGCTATTGGGGTTACTCTCCAAATCTCACAGATCTTGGGCCCGGAGTCATCTGCATGAAGATCTTATGTGTTCATCTTAGCTCTCTGTCTCTGGTGTCTCACTTGCATTCCCTGGCAGCACAGTACCACTGGAGACCAGTTGCAAAGCTTTTCTAGCCAGTGGTTGCTCCAGAGCTCACCAATTTCTTGAAGAATCAACAAAGGGATAGCGGGGGAAAGAAAATATTATCCTTTATCTGTCCTATCTTCTTCTCCTCATCCTAGTCACTTATCTACTTTCCCCATTTGGGAATCCGTGCTCTTCCAGAGCACCCTGCATGCAGCCCCAGGGAAGGGAAGATGCTGCCACAGAAGGTGCTGATCTCTTCTACACCTGTGGGAGGGTTACGATTCATGTGCGGAGAGTTTTCTCTGCACGTGAGTCCTGGGGGCACAAGGGGGCCTTCAGTTAGCATTCTATGAATTATTTATCCATAACTAGAGACAGCAGTTCCAAAACTAATTTCTGAAAGCTAAGGACTAATAGCACTAGCTAGAGATAGGTGTAGTGTGAGCAGGTAATGTAAAAAACTTCCACTATGAGCTCAGTCTCACTCTCACTGATCCAGTGGGAGCAGAATCAGACCCCCAGGGTTTGGCAAATGCATCTGAGTCTTGATCTGTAGTGTCCTTTCTATTCTTTTTGTTCTCTATATGGCAGAAATTGCCAATAGACCTGAATTGTGCCCAGCTGTGTGGCAACTTTGTGATATTGACAAATGTCCATCTGAGCCCAGGCTGAGATCACCAAAGTAGTTTTCATTGTGATCTAAGCTCAATTACTCAGTTACGACCACCATCACCATCATCATCTAAGCATGCTTAGATACCAAATGCCTTAGAAATATCTCAGATAGATTTCCTCATAAATTGTTAGAATTTGTAAGGGGGAAGTATATCAGCTACAATTAATAGTAATAAATAATTAACAAGAATTTACCTTTATACTGTATAAGCATGATCCTGCAAGCACTCTAGATGTAGAACTTCCACTGAAGTCATTCTATGAATAAAATGAACATCTCTGAAGAGGACTGTTTCAGCTGACTACCATAGGGAACACTACACAACAGTAGGGTGAGGGAATATATATGATAAAGATATCTATAATTTTTAATGAGATTTTAATAATAAATGTTTGCTTCAACAGTTTCACATATCTTATTTCCTTTAATAAAGGCCAAATGCAGCAATGATATATGTGATAATGTAAATTACCTAGGTGGGGAGTTGATTCTGATCTCACTATGTTTTTACACTTTGGTGGAGTTACTCCTGATTTACACTGGTTTAAGGGAAGTCATACTCAGCGTCCTGTGTAAATTGGTCAGAAAATAGGTGTAAGTGGCCATCAGAGGTACAGTAGTACCATGTCTGCATGGCATTCAGAGAGTGTGAAAAATGACTGTCACCAGCTAAGCATGAGAAGGGAGAGCATATCAAAAAAAGAAGCTAACAGTAGGGTATCATATAAAACAAAATGTGTGTGTACGGTGGTCAGGAGAAATAATTCTTGTGGATAGAAGGTAGAATTATGTGTTGTTTCCCTCTCACATGTTTTTTGATAATGGATAGCAGACTAATGTCATCTTTAGGCTTCACATTAAGGTTTACATTTGTAAAGGACTTTATGGCATTTATTCTATGTGTCCTGGGTTCTGATGTGAGGACAAGGTAGGTTATTTCCTATGGTTTTGCATGAGACATGTGGAAGCAAACTTACGTTTCCTAAGCTGCCAACATGATTTTATGGAGTCTTGGAAATCCTGTCCTGCAGAGAAAGTCCACATCCAAGGTGATGTTCTGTATTGCTGTTTGTTTTGTGATCTTTACATTAGCAGGTATGTGTGAGGATATATGCGTCCATCCATCTGCCTCATGGCTAACATCTAAGGTGTCTGCTATGCCTCAAATTACTCTACTTGAATGGTATGATATCTTTTCTGCCTGGCATGGCCTTCATTTCAGCAAATTCTGAGGTAGTACAATCTGAGTTGTGATATGGTGGGTTAAAAAGATTCCTTTCTGGCCAGATCACAGCCCTTTTGGAGATCTATTGGGGCCAATAATGTGGTATTGAAATGGCAGAAATCCCTTTGTGCAGCATGGAAGCATCTTGAGAAGCTACATTTCTAAATTGCTATTTAGATAAATCAGCATTTCTACTGTTTACCTCCAATCCAATTTATATACATGATAGGAGGACTTTGCCCAAGAATTGTATACTAGTTTCCACTTTGCTTTAACCTCTAAAGGTGTGGCATTTGGCAGCATTTCAGAGAAGCATCCAAAAGTTCATAGGCGTAACTTTCTGAACCTCTTGAGTCTGCAACCCTGGACTGAAAATCTAATGAGAACAGGCTTTCTCATCCGTCATCTGGCATTTCCATTTCTAGTCCCAGCCAGAAATACTGTGAACACAGCCTTTCTTGTGGTGTTCAGCACTTTTAGAATCTCAGCAGAGATCAGACCATCTGGGCAGTGGTGGAAAAGAATTGCTAGTTCAGCCCCAGATGTTTCACAGTCTCCCTCAGTGGCCACACATACATACAGAACAGAAGGAGGAGATAGAATAGGTCCTGTAGGATCAGCATGGGAGAGATCCAATTATACTGTTCTCTACATCTTCTTTCAGAGAAACCTACGCCACCTCTGCCACAGCCCACACATTTCAGGATGAATGGTATCAAAGGTGCCTGCTAGCTCCAAGTGAACAGATGACCTTTGAGAATTGCCAGGAGTAGATATACTTTAACATTACAACAATCTCTCATCATAAGAAAGATAAAAACCTGTGACAAAAAACGTACAAATAGCATGTCTACATGTCAGTGTTGTTGTGTAAATAACCAAATATAAAAGTTGCACATTCTTTTATGAATATCATTTCTTAGACAGTTTTCAAGAAAAAACACAATAAACATTTCTTTGATATATATGTATCTGACAGACTATGAAATCAATTCTACTCCCCCAATCTTTCCTCTGATATTGCTTATTATGCTATTATTTTATTATTAATAAGACAGAATGAAACTTGTTTACAGCCTCAGACACTGGGCTCCCATACTGTTTGTACTGCTCACAGATTACATCATGGTTTTGTGAAAGCTTGGTACCCACCATCAGAAAGCTCAGAAATTCCAGATGTAATTTAGAAGCAATTAAAGTATACATTTCACATATAATTAATAGTGACCTCACTTACAGAGATCAAGAATGAGGAAAATAGAGTCAGTTAAAAACCAGGATCCTTCAGTGAGGGCTGTGGTTTTCTACAGGACATGTACCTCTTTTGCTGTAGAAGAGGGAAGGTGTATAAAAAAATAGACAGGAGATAGTAGGAAGTGAAAAGATGCTGTCAGAAACTATGATGGGGATGATCAGACCTAGTGGCTGAAGCCAGGACAGTCAGGCCTAGTGCTCAGAGCCAGGTGTGAGAAGGTCAGAGGCAGTATCAGGAGTCCAGAGTGGGGCTGGATCAGGACTAGGAACAGGGTAGGATCAAGAGCAGGGTTAAGAACAAGGCTGGAGCAGGCTAAAGCTTGGGGAGTCTGTTGCATTGTCAGGTAGGACAGAGTTCCAAATCCTGGAGTGACACTGAGCTGCTGTTAGTCCTGTGGGGCTTTATTTGCTTTGGGATCACCAGACCCATTCCTGGTTTGCAGGGCCTCTCAGAGGATACAGAGGGCCTAGGGCAAAGCAATTTCAGGGGCCCTTTTTATAAAAAAAAGTTGTAATACTACAGAATACTATATTCTCGTGGGGGGCCCCTGCGGGGCCCAGGGCCTGGGGCAAATTTCCCCAATTGTTCTCCCCTCTGGACGGCCCTGCTGGCTTGCGGATTGGCTGGAGCCCAGCACAGGAGTGACTCATCACCTTACAGGTACAGGTGTAGAGTGGCTCTGCCGCAGACTTTCGATGTGATTCAAGGCAAGTCACTTTAACCAAAATTTATTTGCAGGTGGCCACTAATTGTGTTTCTCATTTTTTGGGTGCCCAACCTGAGACATTTGGGCCTGATTTTCAGAAGTGCTCAGTGCTCCTGACTGTAGCTGCAATTGACGGAACTTGTGAAACCTGTGGATGTACACTCCCTTGAAACCAGTGAATGAGAGGAATGACTGAAGGCTGGGGAGTCAGGGGCTCTTGAGGTCTACATCTGGCTCTGCCACTGATTTATTGTGTAACCTTAGGCAAGTTACTCTGCCTTTCTCTTTCAGTTTCCTCCTTTGTAAAATGGAATAATAATATTCACTTGTTTTACAAAGATGATTTCATAGAATATCAGAGTTGGAAGGGATTTCAGGAGGTCATCTAGTCCAACCCCCTGCTTAAAGCAGGACTAATCCCCAGATAGATTTTTACCCCAATTCTCTAAATGGGCCCCTCAAGCATTGAGCTTACAACCCTGAGTTTAGTAGACCAGTGCTCAAACCACTGAGCCATGAATATTTGTGAGGCACTAAGATATTAAAATGATAGGTACCACAGAAAAGCCCACAAAGAAATTAGTTCCCTGGTAAGTGTAGAGTTTGGATGGTGGTAATTAAGATGTCGGGCCACACATTGAATGAGAAGGATGGAAAGAAATATTGAACAGTTTCTTCATTCACTGAGCTCCATCCACCCAATGCACTGAATGAGGTAGGGGTTTTGTAAAAAAAAATATATCCTATATACTTGTTCATAAGCCGAATATTTTTGGTAAAAAAGTGATGCATCAAAGAGTGAGGGTCAGCTTATAAACAGGTGTACACCAAAATCTGATGATTTTAAACTCTATGGAATCATTGAATTGAATATCTAATACATCGTCGTTTTGTTTACCTGGAGCGTCTGCAGGCATGGAGCCCCTCAGCTCCCATTGGCTGGGAATGGCAAACCATGGATATTGGGAGCTGAGGGGCTCCATGCCTGTGAAAGCTTTAGGTAAACAAAACGTCCAGGCCCGCTAGAGGCTTACCCTAATGCGCCAGGAGCCAAAGTTTGCCAACTCCTGAAACATAGAGTCGGCTTATGAAAGGGTCATACAGTTTTTGCTATTTTTACCTAACCATCTTAGGGGGTGGGCTTATAAACAAACGGGCTAAAGAATGAGTATATATGGTATGTTCATGTAATTAAAGACTGTATCATAATGCAAATGCACAAAGGAATTGAGTGAAGGTTGCATGGGGAGCTTTATTTCTGGAATTTCCTAACTCTCAAAGCACTTTCAAGTACTTGACCTTGCAATCTTATGAATTTTTGTTTGTCATTTTTTATTTAAGTCTAGCAAAAACTGGCCAACTATAATGAATCAAATATGGACACGTCCACAAAAATACTGGCATTTCAATATGCTGCCACATAATAAAGTAGTAAGAGACACTTTTAGGGCCAGATACTCAATTGATGTAAATGGGTGCAACTCCAGTGAAGTCAGAGGAGTTGCATTCATTTTACACCAGTGCTGGACCTGACTAGTACTGGGTTTATAATGGCGCCAGTGGTGTCATGGAGCTGGGCCCATGTTCAGAAGGGGCCCCAGCCTGCTCTGCTTGCATTGTGCCCCGAGAACTTGCCAGTCTGCTGGCTCCCCTCCGCCCATCACTGGGCTAGCTGAGGGCTCCTCTCGCCCCCTGGCCCTACCTGCTGACTCCTCTCCGCCCCCTGGCCCCACCTACTGGCTCCTCTCCATCCCCTGGCCAGACACCAGCGCACCTCAGTTTCTGGGCAATCTCTTCTTCCCACCACCTGTGGGACCCCACCCGTCTCCCCGGAGCTGAGCCACCTGGGACTAGTGCAGAAACCTGGCCAGTCTCGGACAGTTGGGGGGGGGGGGGCTTGGCTGGGCCCCTCCAGGCAAGTGAGTCCTGAGAGAGCTCAGCTAGGGCAGACCCTGACATGGCTGAACGCACCACTCCCAAAGGGCTGGAGCAATTCCCCACTCCGGGACCAGCCCTGGCTGCACTGCTGGCTCAGCCTGGCAGACAGTCACCTTCCAGAAGGGCCAGTGAGTGCAGCTGGGAGGCAGAGCATGGGGGAGTGGGTCTTCAGGGGGACCGGGGGCATGCTGGGCTGTGAGGGGGCAGGGAAGATGTGTGTGTGTGTTGGGGCACTAGGGAGTGGGTTAGGGTGCTGGGCAGTTGTGGAACTGTGGGCAGGGGGTGCTGGGCAGGGATGGTGTTATGCAGGGCGCTGTGCATTTGTGCGGGGCTTTGGGGAGGGGTGCTGGGCATAGGGAGTCAGAGGGTTTTGCAGAGATGCTGACTTTCTGATTTCCCTGGGAGTGCTTGACACCCCCCCCTGCTCTGCCCTAGGCCTTGCCCCAACTCCACCCTTTCCCCCAAAGCCTCACCCCACCTTTTCCCACCTCCACTCTGCCTCTTCCTGTTCCATTACACATCATCCCCTGAGCCCCCCGCCGTTTCTCCACCTCTTCCTGCCCTGCTCCTTTCCCCCTAGCACCTCCTGCCCACTGCTGAACAGCTGATCAGCAGTGCATGGGAGGCGCTCGGGGTGAGAGAGAGAAGCTGATTGGTGGGGCCTTCGGTGGGTGCTCAGCACACACTATTTTTTTTCTGTGGGTGCTCCAGCCCTGGAGTGGCATGGCATGGACCACCCCCAATGGCAAGGGGCATGCTGGCAACACAGGGCTGAGTGAGCCTTTGTACATCTGGCAACTGCCAGTTTGTAAATAGTGTCCTGCACTGGGCTGGATGACGCAGGGCTGCACCTGCCATGCCATGCTCCATTGCCTCCAGGAGGGCCCACAAATATGTTTGTCGCCAGGTCCACAAAAGGTTAGTCCAGCCCTGGACCTGACCCTTAATCAATTAAAAGGATTTTAACATTAGGCCTGTGATTTCTGTCCTAATATCTCACAGGCAAGGCTTGAAATGAGTGGAGTCAAAAAGCTGGCTTTTATTGTGGTTGTTAAGACTACCATCTTATTCTCCTGCACATCAGCATTCATTTGAAAAAAATGTAAGTGGAACTGAAACCTGCCTGAATATGTAGAAAGGCTGAAACAGTAGCTCTGAGAGCTGTGTACTGAAGTGTTAACTCAGTTATCAATTATGACATTTTCATCAATGGGCTTCTATTTCCCTGCTGTCAAAGCATGTAAAAAAGTACAGGAAAGATCACAGATCCCCACACTCTACTCTCAATAGTGTCTTGTTTTGGTGCCAAAGTGAACAGTGTTTGGGAGAGAGCCACCACTCCTCCCCATCCTGGATCTCACCTATGGAACCAAAACGTTGGAGTAGAGGAGTGAAGCCAGAGGGTAGATGTGAGCCCACTAGGGAGGAGTCAGTCTTCCAGAGCCCAGCAGGGTATTCCAGACCACTGAGGAGCATAACAGGCCCAGCAGCGTAGCACATCTGCTTTGAAAGTGGGTTCCTCTCTGCTCTAATGTCTATCTGCTGACTGCACTGGTTACACTCAGTTCAGTTTTCAAGCTTTGTTTTGCCACCATGAAGGCTAGAAACAAATTTTTAAAATGAAAGTTTAGGTTCCAATGTCATCACACCAGTCTGGGAGTTGAGGAAGGGGAGGGGCTTACATACATCCCCTTTGTTTTAGTTCTTAATAAGACCAGACCCAGGATGACTCAGTGGAAATGGACTGAGAGGACACCGCTTCTGTTTGCCCAGTCTTGAGCCCTGCCTGCTGGAGTAGCTAGAGGAAAACTTGCTGACAGCAGTGCCATCTTCTTACCATAACTGACAAAAATATTATAAAAAGAATTTGGAATTTGGACCACCAACACATTCTTGCATTACTCTCAAGCCTGAATCATTAGAAAAGGTTACCTTAGTCGACTAGTAATGCCACCTGCCTGGGAAAAGCACATCCTCTACAGTCATCCCTCAAGGGATTTTAATCTAACCTCCTCTTGAGCACATGTAGCTATGGTGCCTTAACTACCTTCAGGGTAGAGCTTTCGATCATCTCATTGCCCTTATGACTTACATTTTGTTTCTAAAGTCATACCAACATTTTCCTTTTCTCATTTCCAGCCATTGCTCCTTGCTATGCCATTTTAAACCACTATTAATAATCTCACCCCTTCTTATCCTATTTCAGTTCAAACATGTATAGTATATTATCATAGCCTCTTATTCTACTTTTTCTGAAGTTCTGTCTGTTAAGTTCCTTTAGCCTCTCAGAATTTAGGTTGTACCTTGTCATAGTTATTTCTATCAGAGTTTCTTAGATCCTATCTAATACACCTGGGGTAGGATTCACAAAGGTACTTAGGTGCCTATCTCCCATTGAAATCAATGGGAGCTAGGCACTTAAATATCTTTGTGAATCGCACCCTGGCTGCATGTACTTATGTAATAAACAAATACATATTCACATGACAATAAATATTAAAAGCACAGTTATGCAGAACAACTCAAACATTAGCAATATACAAATCATAATTAGAATGATCTTAATTATATATCTATATCTATTCCAGAATAGCTATTGCCTCTTATGCAGCTGCATGACATTATAAACTCTTGTTCAGTGTTACTCACACCTACTCCAAATGCCTTTTTCACATTACTGCTCTGCATGCAGTGTTCTCCTTTGACTTTATGCCAAATATTATTTTTACCATGTATATTATTTTACATTTATCCACACTGAATCTTATTAATTTCAAAGGTTTCTAGGCTAGTCTGTTTGCTATTTCCAGCCCTTCCTAGTTTGGTATCATCTCTAAATATACTCAGTGTTACAATCTCCTTTATCTTCCAGATCAATAGGGTGAGATCATGGCTTTTATGGCCTGTTTTCAAAGATTCTGAGCACCTGAGCTCCCATTGACTTCAGTGGGATTTGTGAGTGCAAAAATCAAGCTGGAAGCCACCGTCCCTACTACATTATGTGTGGAATTTCATCACCCCAGTGACAGCTTTCAGATACACTGTGCCTCAGACATGGCGGAATTGCTGCAACCATTAACAGGGTGCAGCATTACCTCTCTGTGTTGACAGAGTTATTTTGGCTAGTATAGATGGGGAAGAGTCTCTTTCCCTGCTTCCACCCTCTTCCTTCCCATAAGATGTATAGCTCTGCTGTCAGCACTAGAGCCCCTTAGTCCTTTTGAACTGGGTGCACAGGGATTGAGGTTTCTGCCTGACCCCAGCTCATAGGCACCAAAGGCAGATTGTGGAGGGAAAGCTCCTTGTGTCCCCACTCATGTAGGTCTAGTCACTGGATTTTAACTAAGTATTGATCCAAGTACTGACCTGCGTGGAACCTTACTTGTTATTTCTCCTCAAACTGATGAGGCACAGTACTGTGAAAGATTACTCTGGGTTTAACACCCACAAGAAATAACTCAAGCTTCCCAGTAGGAAGGAGGAAAGTAGGATCACAGTGGATAGGACATTTGTTTAAAGCTATTTTAGACATGGTCGCATTGGGTAGAATATTCAACTAAAGCATTATCCCAATACTCTCGTACCTACTATTAAAACATTATGCCCTTAACTTCCATGACAAGATGGTGTTCAGAGGCCTCTCATGAGAATCGAAACAGTAATTACCCGTTCATCAGGCTCAAGAGATATGAGCTCTAGTTTTATATCGAGCTCATTAAAATAGACTTGTAAAATAAATGCAAATATATGAAGAGGTGGGGAAAATCCCTAGGTAGAGAGATTTCATTCAGACAGTGGTCTCTAATTTGGCACAAAGCAACTACTTCCTCCATAAGTGCTATTATAAAAGAAAGCCATTATAAAGTGTTATTCATAATTGTATCTTACCCCTTCATGCATTAAGAAAATGTACATTTTTTTTTAAATTCTGGTTAGGAAAGATGGGGAGAAAAAGAGAGGGTATTTCCCCCCACATTTGCTGAGAGTGCTCTAAGTAAAAGAATTTAAGATATGGAGTTATTAGTATTATATCACCTCTTGAACCTTTGGTTCAGTTTTTGGGACATCCAGTGAGCAAATACCTATCCAATACAAAACTCTAGATCAGTGTCATAAGCCAGATCCTCTGATTTGTCTGAGTTGCGCATAGCACAAACCTAGAAGAGGATGGCAGCAAAGGTGGCTTTAAACCCTACATACTGAGGTTGACTTGCATTGATGCAGACCTCCTACCCCACTTTCAGCAGATATAGTGTTCATTTCCCATTACCTGAGCACTATTATCCTCTACAGTATATTTTCTAGTGTTCTGCTAGACTAGTTTTAAATTTCTCATGGACTGGGGCTGCCTTCCACCTCTTCCCTTAGCAGACTTTAAAAGTCTAATAGAGCTTAGTGTTGAGAAGTTTGGACATTATAAATGATAATATCCTTTCCCTTAAATATGGAAGCCATTTTAATTTAACAGTTTAATAATCTGTTTTCAAAAACGCACCTCAGTACTTGGTCAATTACCTCTACTCTATATAACCCATTAGGAACAAACCTTATTCCCAGTGAAGTCAATGGCAAATTTCCCCTTAATCTCATAGATTCAACGTTTCATAGGTTTTAAGGCTAGAAGAGATGATTATAATAATTTAATTGACTTCTTGCATAAAATAAGCCAAATTGTCTTACCCAAGAATTTCTGCATCAAAGCTTATACCTTCGGTTTAAGCTACAACATGTCCTTTAGAAGAGTATCCAGTCTTGATTTAAAGACTGCAAGTGATGGAAAATCCACCATGTCTCTAGTTAAATTGTTCCAAATGGTTAGTTACCGTCACTGTTGAAATTTGTGCCTTATTTGTAGTCTGAGTTTGCCTAGCTTCAGCTTCCAACAATTGAATCTTATAATGCCTTTTCTTCTGGAATAAAGAGCTGATGAAATTAATCAAAGAAACAGAAGACGGTATTAAGATGAATGGAAAATGGGTTAATAACATTCCCTATGCAGATGACACAGTGCTGCTGGCTGATTTAGAAGAAGGTTTGATGAAGTCAGTGGAGATGAATATCACCAAGAATATGGTCTAGACTGGAATGTGGACAAGACAAAAACTTTGGTGGTGTGCCGGATCATGGGGAAAACATGCAAGATTCCAGACAGTGATGCAGCCATCCAGCAAGTGAGAAATTATTGTTACTGAGGAAGCATCATTACAGAAGATGGCAGATAGGACAGTGAAGTCAGCATCAGAATAGCAAGAGCAAGAGACATTATGGAAAAATAAACGTCTGATGAGAAGAGATATACATCTGAAGACTAAATTCTGACTCTTAAAAACTTACATTTGGTCAGTGTCAAATTATGGATGCGAAATGTGGATGTTCAATCAATCAATAATAAAGAAATTACAAACCTTTGAATTATTATTGTATAGAAAAATTCTGAAAATACCATGGTAGACCATGTAACCAATGAAAAAGTATTGGAGATTATTGGAACGCAGAAAACACTAGTTGGCAGTCTTATGAAAAGAAAGATTCAATTTGCAAGGCACATTTTAAGAGGTTCAGAGGGCATTGCACGTTTATGGGCACCCGAAGGAAAAACTGATGGCTGAAGAATGCAAGACAGAAAAAGAATTTCTTGAGTGGATTCTGTGGTATCCTGGGTGGATCAAAAGGGTTATTCAGCCACAAAGAGATTAGGAGAGGATTGTACAGAATGGTTACTATTGTTGCAAACCTCCAGTAATGGAGATGCCACATAAGAAGAGAAGAAAGAGTTGTCTGGCATCAGAAATCTTTTCCTCATGTAGGTACTTGTAGACATGATGAAGTTTGTTTCTTAACCTTCTCTTTGATA
This sequence comes from Chelonoidis abingdonii, assembly GCF_003597395.2. Taxonomy (NCBI): domain Eukaryota; kingdom Metazoa; phylum Chordata; order Testudines; family Testudinidae; genus Chelonoidis; species Chelonoidis abingdonii. Next base: position 96,898,333 of record NC_133772.1, on the reverse strand, counting down.
AACTAAATAAATTATGCATCTTTAGTCTCTCTATAACGGAGATTTTCCAGATTTCTAATCAGTTTTGTAGATCTTTTCTGAATCCTTCCCATTTTTCAACAAAGTGTGGGTAACAGAACTGGGCACAGTATTCCACCAATGGTCTCACTAATGTCATATACAGAAGCAATTCCATCTCCTTACTCCTATGTGATAATCCCCTGCTTGTACATCCAAGGATTGAAATTCACCTTTTTAGTGCAGCATTGGGAGCTCATGTTCAGTTAGTAATCTACATGAGCCCTAAATCCTTTTCTGAGTCTCTGCTTTCCAGGATAAGTACCCCATCTTATAGGTATGATCCAAAATTTTTGTTCCTATGTATGTTAGTTTGCATTTGGCTCTGTTAAAATATATTTTGTTCAAATGAGTCCACTTTACCAAGTGATCCAGGTCAGTCTGCAGAACTAATTTTTTTTAATATGCTGTCTGTTTATATGCTAACTGTCCCCACCTTTATTTACCACTCCACCAACTTCTATCTCATCTGCAAATTTGACCTGAAATTACTTTGTTTTCTTGCTGGTCATTCATAAAGATATTGAATAGCATTGGGCTGAGAACCAATCCCTGCAGGACCCCACTAGAAACATTCTCAGTGTATGCCAATTCTCCATTGACAATTACTTTTTGCAGTCTATCAGTTAACCAGTTTTTAATTAATTTAATATGCGCTACATAGATTTTGCATAGAGTTATTTTTTTATGAGAGTGGTAAATGGGACTAAATCAAATGCCTTACAGAAATTTAAGTATATTATGTCAACACAGATACCCTTATAAACCAAACTTGTAATCTCATCAAAACCAAATCAAATTTGTTTGATAAGATTAATGTTCTACATAACAATGCTGTTTATTATGCAGTTACTATGATTATATCTTTTAATTCTTTACTGATTGCATCCCATGTCAGCATTTCCCTGATTTTGCCTGGAATCAATGTCCTGTAGTTATGCAGGCCATCCTGATTATCCTTTTGAAATATTGGCACAATATTAACTTTTTTCTGGAACTTCCCCGTATTTATTAAAAAGCCAGGGCTAATGATGAAGCTCACTCCTCAGCCAATTCTTTTAATACTTTTGGGTGCAAGTTATTTGGCCCTGCAGGTTTAAAAATGTTTACCTTGAATAGTTGCTAATTAACATCTTCCCTACTAGTTACTGATGGAATAGAAAATATTTCATTATTACCATAAGATATGAATACATCATCCTGCTTTCCAAATTCAGAACATAAATATCGAATACTTCTTCCTTTTCTGCATCATGACTGATAACTTTACCATCCTTCTCCAGGATCAGGTCTATATCATTGCTAGGATTTTATTTTTCATGGTATATTTAAACAATTCCTTCTTATCGTTCTTAAAAGTGGGCCATACATTTTTTCACTGTTACCCTTAGCTTCCTGTATCAATTGTTAGCATTACCTAACTGTTGATTTGAACTCATTTCTGTCAGCTTCTCTGTTTGTTATATGTTATTTTTTTATTTTTTTTATTACTTCTTTCACCTCCCTTTTCTCTAATTGCATAATTGTTTGTGCATGTGTGTGGCGGGGAGTGGGGGACAGGTTGGGCATCTAATAGAGTATTTTTGAATAATTCCCAACTATCATTCACATTTTTAGGTTTATATATTTCATTCCACTCAATTTTGCTCACTGTTGTTTTTATCTTTGCGAAATGGGCCTTTTTGAAACATTGAGAGAGAGAGTGTGTATACACGTAGTTGAAGCTGTGTTGGCAGGGCCGGTGCAAGGAAGTTTCACGCCCTAGGCGAAACTTCCACCTTGCACCCCCCACTCCCCTACTCAGCTAACTCTGCTCCTGCCATGGCAGCTAACTCAGCCTCCCACCCAGGGAGCACCCCCCCCCCCCGCAGCAGCTACCCTCCCTACCATGACAGCTAATCTCCTACTCCGCCGTCCTGCCACAGCAACTAAGACTCTCCTCCAACCCCCCGTGGCAGCTAACCTGACTTGGCGAGACTTCCCCCCGCCCCACCATGGCAGCTAACCCTGCCTGGGTAGCCCACCCCAGCTCACCTCAGCTCCGCCTCCTCCACTGAGCATGCCGACATTGCTCTAATTCTCCTCCCCGCCCAGGCTTGCGGTGCTGATTGGAGGAGACTTAGAGAGGGGGCTGTGTGCTCAGTGGAGGAGGCAGAGTGGAGGTGAACTGGGGCAGTGAGCTGTTCCCCTGTGCACCCCCTCCTCCTGTTACTGTGGGTAGCCTTCCCTGCGTGCCCCCCCCACCTCACCTCCACTCCACCTCCTCGCCTGAGGGAACTTTTAGGCGCCCCCAACCACTAGGTGCCCTAGGCGGACGCCTAGTTTGCCTAAATGGTTGCACCGGCCCTGTGTGTTGGTCCCAGGATATTAGAGAGATAAGGTAGGTGAGGTTCTCTCTATGTTCACACTTGGTCCTCTCTATTCTCACTTTCTTTCTCTCTATACTTACACTTGGTGTTTCAGAAAGGCCAATTTCCCAGAGCTAAAAACAGCAGTGAGCAAAATTGAGTGGGATGAAATATACATATAAATGGATGGGACTTATTCAGCCAGCACATAGAAAATGAAATTAGACTCATGATTTGTGCTTAGGTAACCCTTAGTTTTTAGTTCAGTATTCAGTTCATCTTCATCCTTCAGAATGTGGTCTAATATAGAATTACCATGAATTGATTTCAGTGCTTTTTATATTAGAAAGTTATCTTCTATAAGTTTTAGAAACCCCAAGGATGTTTTTATTGATGATGGCATGAGCCTCTGTGCATATGTTCCCAAGACTGAAATTCCCCGTGATAATGCAATGTTTCTTTCTACACATTATAGACAGATGTTTAAAGAGCTGCTCATCTTGTCCCTCATCCAGTTTGGTAGTCTACTGCAAACCCCCACCAATATCATTTTGTGATTGATCAGTTGGTACATTGATCCATAAGCATTCCAAGTTCTGGTTTTCTAATTTGTCAATAACTCTGAAGCAGGTAATAGTATCTTTAATGTAACATGCTACCCCACCTTCCTTTCTACTTTCTCTGTCTTTCCTAAATAGAGTGTAAGCAGTGATTTTAACATTTCAGCCATGTGAATCATCCCACCAGGTTTCAGCAATACCAACCATATTCATTTATGGAAATAAATTAGATATTTCTAATTCTTCTTGTTTTTTACATAGGCTTCTAGAAATGGCATCTAGATAATTGAAGAACTTCTTCTCTGTACATCCCTTGGGGCCTTGATTCTTTACATTTATCTTATCTTGAGTATGAGATATTTGTTTGAGTATGTGTACTGTATATATACTCTTAGCAATCTCCCCTTAAATGCTGCTTTAAAGCCCTGTTGGTTACTCCAGCAAGTCTGCTACCCAGAAGATTAGTTCCCTTCTATTCAGATGGCATCAAGTCATACATCCTCCTTTTCCTAGGGAAGATGGCCCAATGTTCCACAAAAAAACCCAACCCTCTACTTTATACCACTCTGCTGCTGTCAATCTTTCTTGCTTGTGGGAAACCAGGATCTCAGAGATGATCACCTGTAATTTCCTCTCTTACAGTTAGGGAGACCAGACAGCAAGTGTGAAAAATCGGGACAGAGAGTGAGGGGTAATAGGAGCCTATATAAGAAAAAGCTCCAAATATCAAGACTCTCCTTATAAAATCGGGACATCTGGTCACCCTACTTATAGTTCCCTGAAACTTTTTCTAAGGCAGTGATGTCATTTGTTTCAGTGTGTATCATTATCAGTGAAGCCTTGACCATAATTTTCCAAATCCCATCCACCCTTTCAGTGATATTTTTGGCCTTTGTTCCAGGAAGACAGCATACAGTCCTTTTCACTCCACTTCAATAGGATCAGGATTTTATCCTTAATATACATTTACATAGTGTTCATTTTAACAAGCCTACAAATATATATTTATATTACAGACCACAATGATGGGAGTGCGTGGGTATGAGGGTATAACACTGCGCTAATGTGGACAGACTGCCAGAATTACTCAAGTGTGTTTTAGCATGTCACTCTCTAGTGATGGACTCACTAGTGATTGAAGGCCTAATGCTATTCCAACTAACACAGATTTAACCTAGCTAAGGGCTTGTCTTTTGGGAGTAGAAGGCCCACAGTTCTATTCTGCTGTCCACCAAAAAGTTGAAGAGGCAGTTTAGGAGTAATTATTATAGTCCGTTGTGTCAACTTCCATACATTTTTGTGAAGGACATTTGATCCTTTCTTCATTTTATAAAAACAATGTAGTGCTACTGAATATTTTGGAGGTAAGCTGGTATAAATGGAAATTGAAAATGATATTAAAATTTGAGATTAGTATAACTATGGACTTAAATTCACATAAATTGAAATATATTCTCAGACTTTTAGTACATCACAGGAGCTGCAAATATATGCTGAAACATGCTCAAACATATCTTCAGATGAACACATAGATCCTTTTAGCTGCCTGGCTGCCAGCACTCTTGGTAGGTGGCTCCATCTGCTTTCCATGTTTATAGATATCTTGGAATCCATTATGTCCTGTCAATTTTCTTACAGTACTAGACATCCTTTTTACAGGTCTAAAAATGGATGTACAATGAATGTACATGACCTAGCAGGTAATGAATACTTTTTCTCATATTATAGGTAATTTTTTCTCATAGTGGAAATTTATGCCTTTCTGGGATGTTCAGATCCTAACCCAATCATGCAAACACTTATTTATGTGATCAGTTCCATCTGACTCAGTGGGACTACCCACATGTGTAAAGCTACTCATGTGAACAAGTGCTTGCAAGACTGATCATAGCTATTACCTTATTTTTGGTACAATGGCAAAGAGTAGATTTGAAATGGGGTTGGTTTTAGAAATTATGATTGGCTCTTCCTGAAAATTTCTCAGTTAAGTTTCCTGTATTTGGTGAACAGTGTCTTCTTCACAATTATTTTAGTACTCTTTTCTTCTTTCCACATATAAGGATGGAGGTAAAGAATTTGCTGTACCAATGGCAGTTACATATTCATATTTCTTCCTCTTCCCTTGGAGCCTGGTCTAAGAACCAATGAAGTCAAATGAGAGTCTTTTCTTGACTTCAGTGGGCTTTGGATTATGCCACAAAAGAATATCCATCTTATTTTCTGAAAATGTCTGATTATTTTAATAATAATAATAATAATAATAATAATAATAATAATAACCTATTTGGAATTTGTTTTTTTATAAAAAGCTACCAGTATGAGTCTTTATTGGATTTGTAATATTCCAGGTATCTATTAAAAGGCACAATTCAAGGCTATCTTCACTTTAAACCTGCAGGTATTAGGGGAACAATTTATATAATTTTAACATACTGTTTCTCTTTCTTCAGAATATTTTTTTCAGATTATATATAGATACCTAAAGCTTCAGAAATTAATTCAATAATTTTATTCATTAGTTGTATTTTTATTTGTGCATACACATGTTAATATTGTAATCAGAGTTGGTAGCACCTCTTTAAAAGCCTATGTGTACAGGAGAGGAGTTTCTTCTTTTTATTGTCAGGTTCAGTTAATGTTCAACTGGGGATTACTTTGTTTGATGGAGAAGCAAAGAGACTTGGATGTTTAATTCTTCATTAATCTCTTCTTTGCCATAATGAATAAAGGTGTAAATATTAACACCTCTGATTTTCAAACATCAGTTTAATGTGCCATCTATAAATTCACTTTCGTAAAGGCAACATGCTTCAAAAACCGAGGTATCTTATCCTTAGTGGATGATTTGACTTGGATCCTTGATTTACTCATATTTTGGCTACTGAGCTTTTTGTTTCTGAGATGTTTGTTTTTGAATTGCAGTTTTGGCTGTGTTGACCTAATTTTCTTTATTTGGAGCTGAATCTTTATAATAATTGAAAGTTAAATAGATAGATTAAAATATTATTTTTCATTATTTGTGATTTTCAATACAGTTTGTATTTTCCCTTTATAAATTATTTGTTGCAGCCTTTGTATTGTTTTCCTGCTTGTAATTGACAGCTTTATAATACCTGGGGGGACATCTGAGGTCTCTTTCTCTTTTCAAACACTCTTCTCTATCCAGAGCAATGGCTGTTTTTCTTTGTTTCTTTGCAGTCTGTGGAATGCAGATCAGAGAGTGTTACTGAATGTGGTAGAATATTATATTCCATTGCAACTAGCAGTTTACAAAAGCCATGTAACTAAGAGTCCTGTAAAAGCAACATGAAATTACTCTGGCAAATCCAATGTTTTCATCAATCATGAGGAAAACTTTTAAGATTGTGAAAATCGGAAATATTTGTATCCACTTTTTAATTGTTGATGTGCCCATGTCAAACCACCATGCAGTGTATTTTTAGTAGCTCTCCCCATGAGTAGTTATATATGTAGAAATAAGAAATAGGGGATATCACTTCTGGCAGAACTGGAGTGAATTAGAAATTCTGTTTCCAAGACATTTTAAGATATTCACTTTTTAAACATCCTTTAAATCTACCTCTTGCTATATTTTGCAACTATAGGGATTTAATGCATGATGCCTACATATGTGTACATAATATTCTCTACCTTTTGTCTTTAATATTCCTTGGTTTTTAATTATTAAAGATAAGTATTTGAATTATAAATATTCTAGTTATACAGGAATAGGCAAAGCAGGCACATACCCTCAGGCTAAATTCTTCCATTATCCATAATCCTTCTGCCTCCTGCCTCCATTTCTGTATCTCCTATCTTTACGTCGTCTCAGAAAACACAGAGGCATTCTTTTAAACTAACCTGCTCTTCCCCACTTAAACCAGAGAAATCCCTTCTCAATATGTATAGGGCCTTTTTCATTGAAGTAGGATGTCATACTTGTCCTAAATATAATAAAGTGCTATCTTCAAGGCATTTCTGCATCCAAAACACTCCCCAGAAACCTGCCTAGTCCTCTCATCTAACCAGTCTGAATGTCACAAATCATAGCACAGAAGCTGCTTTATAGTGAATCATTAACATTGTCAGGAATGAGTTGGCAAGGAAAAAAAGCTTTCCATTACAGAACGGAGGAAGAATATACAAATGACAGTATTGTCATTTCTCTTACATTGTTTTATAAAGCACACAACTGATTAGGAAGAGGTTATTACAGAATATATATACAGTGTATGCAAACATCGCAATTTTGTTTTCATCCTGTAGTGTTTATAAGTGTGTATGGATGTGGTTTAGATTAACTGTCCTAGTTTGGGTTTTTGAATTAGATGAGTAGCAGTCTCATTATGTGGTGAGATTGTGTAGCATTAGCAAATATATTTTGAAACAGAGAGGTACAAAATATGCTAAATATATGTTTACGGTATTTTTAATCTACATGAAGGTTAATAATGACAGTCCAAAGTCACTGTTACAGTGTTGTAAAAAAAGTGCTTTAGAATAATATTACTGCTGTTACCTGATTATATCTTGAAGGTAGGTAACACCTTAGCAGGATGCTTCCTTGTCAGCTTTCCTGTTTGGCACAGCTTGAATGGGATAAAATACATTTATAACATGTAACACAATTAGCTTTCTTTTGAGCATCAAATATTGCAAAGAAAGTCATTTTGATCAATATATGTGATGCTCTTTACATAAAAACCTAATATATTTGTGTTGTAAATTAGTTTTGTTTTCCTTTATACCTTAAAAGACAATTGCATGGAATTATACATGGCTTTGTTGTTCATAGAGATAAAAACGTGTCAAGCCATCAGTGGTAAAAAATGTGTGAGGATGTACAGTATGCACCTAAGAAAAAGAAGATGGATTTTCAAAGAACAAGTTAATTTGCTTTGACAACACTAGTAGCTATCTTTAAATAGTTGTAAATACTAATGAAAAAGTATGCAAAGTAGACTGTGCTTGTCAGTATTTCACTTATACGTGCATAAATCATCTTTGCATTTTTTCCTATTTGGCCATATGGACATACAGGGTTAGATTCTGATTATACATGTATTGGTGTAATCCTGGAATATTTCTATGATTTCAGTGGAGTTATTCTCGATTTACACCAGTGGTTCTGAGGTCAGAATCTGGCCCATAGTTTGCACAATATACAACAGCCAAAAATAAAAAAAACACACCAACCTTTCAGTCACCTCCTGGTATTTAGGTGTGGTTTGATTGACTGCACTACTGAGCTTGGATTCATGCATGGACAGTCTACCTTCCCTCCTCCGCCTTCTTCTCCCCCCCTCAGCTGATTGTAAGAGCTTCTCCAGACAGAACAATTTACGTGGTACTTCCCTCATAGTGAAAAAGCCAGGAATATGCTGGATACAGAGTACTGAGAAAAGTGTGACAACTGCAATACTGCAATCTAATCATGCTCATATTCACAAAGCTGTTGCTTCTACATCCTCCGCAGCTTGTCCCAAAACACACTTCAGATGAAAAGGCAGCATCCTTTCTAAGGCTATGTCTACACTAGCACAGCTGTACCGATGCAGCTGTGCCGCGCTGTAAGATCTCTTGTGTAGCTGCTCAGTGTTGACGGGAGAAAGGTCTCCCGTCGACATAAGTAAACCTCACCGCAACGAGCGGTGGTCTCCTGCCAACATAGCGTGGTGCACACTGCCACTTAGGAGGGCAAACCTTATGTCGCTCAGGGCTGTGTTTTTTCACACTCCTGAGTGACATCAATTTTACTGACATAAGTGGTAGTGCAGGCATGGCCCAAGTCTTTACTTATATGAATGATGAGAAACTAGTTCCATTTTTAAAAGATAATTAAAATAATAATAATAATAAACAAAAATAATAATAATTAGCAAAATTTGTACTTCACAATTATATCAAACCATCTATCTGGAAATCTTGAAAATCTTTGCATACCATAAGGGCCTGATTCAATGGTCTTTGAAGTCAAAGGGAGTTTTTCCATTGACTTCAATGAGCACCATAGCAGGCCTTCAAGGATTAAGCCTTACAACACCTTTGTGAAGTAGCTATTAATCCATCCTTCCTAGATGAAGCTTCCATCCTTCATACAGGAGATGAACTACTAGTACAAATATATATATATATTTTTATCAGGCAGTGAGATATTAAATAGAAATATAACAGAAAAAGAATGGAGACAGAACAAGATCCTGAACTCCTTCAGTTCTCTGAGACAGTGCTAGAGGCACATGGAAGAATGCAAATGTAAATAGACAGTGGTAGTTTCCTTGCACTGACATACCATATATTTGATCAAGAAAGAGAGAGAAAAAAGAGAAAGAAGGCTATTTACTTGAAAAGGGAACCTGGTTGGATATAGAAGAAAAAATATAGATATTTCTGATAATATTTTCACACAGAAGTCAACATTGCTAAAATACAACTTTTTCACTTTTTTGTGTGTGCACTCAGACAAAAGTGTAAAATCATTTTCACATGGAATTTTTTTTTAAATTTGGCCACAGGTAAAAAGTAAATTTGATTAGAAAGATCCTTAGTTTATTGTCACATTACAATAAGGATAGGGAAGCTGAATATTAAAGTTCACCATTTGGTTAATTTCTGAGAGCCTGACCTGAGAAGAGGTCAAACAACCTTAGCTCATATTTGAAGACAATGGGAGTTGAGGATGCTCCACATTTCACAGAACTGAGACTTTCGCCTGAATCCTACTTTATTTTGCTCATTGTCACACATGTAATTGGTAGTTAAGCAAGCAACCAGAGTATCAAAAATGAAATCTAAAGTAAACAGTAATAGATGCAAAAGACAAAGGGTCTTTTATTATTTTTCCACTTCTATCATTGAAGTCATCATTGGCAATAGTTGCATGAGTTAGGGGTGCAGGATTGGGCCCTGGGATTTGGTTAACAAAAATGAAACATTTCACAAGCATCACACAGAAAATAGAAAGAAAATGATTTCATGCCAACATTTTTAAGCTTATAGTTTCTCCTCCTTTTCTGAGTATAGTAATATTGGCTAAGAGGTGGGAGATGACAAAAATAAGTAAAGTAGAGGAAAGGAAAATACTGCAAACACATGGAAATATATGGCCCAAGAACCCACTGGGAAAATGCATGCATTAACTAACATTGGACAAGTCTTTGAATAGCATATAAGAGCCACTAGCAGCGTAGTGGAAGAATGAGAGGAGGAGAAAAATGAAAACAGCATAATGTTGAATGGCATGACTCATCTCTGTATAGTACTTTTAATCAACTGGAATATTAAAGCATATATACTTATCATAGCCTCTATTTTGAAACATTTAAGTGAGATGGAAATGCTTGTTTTTGTGTACATAGATTATCCAGCTGTGGAAAGACTGGTAAAAATGCAAACTGGAGAGTGGCTTGCGAGTTTCTGGAGGGGAACCAGCTCTGAAGAGAGGAAATGCTGGACGAAACCTACTTCCCAAGCCCTCCAATAAACAATGTCCTAAGAATATGTTACTCATGATTGGAGCTAGTTGATGTTTCTCAAGCAAAATGTTTTCCTAGCAAAATTTGGGAGTTTGTCGAAACAGATTTTTTTTTGCATGAAAATGCTCCTTTTGATTAAATATTCTGGGGTTTTTTTGGTTAGGAAACTTCTAAATGAAACATTTTATTTTGAATTGACATTTTAACAGTTTGTTTGCTGTGTTGTTATAGCTATGTTGGTCCCAAGATATGAGAGAGACAAGGTAGGTGAGGTTATGTCTTTCATTGGACCAACTTCTGTTGTAGAAGGTACAAGATTTTGAGCTTACACAGAGCTCTTTAGGTCTGGGGAAGGAAATCAAAGTGTTAAGAGATAAATACAAGTTGGGATAGATTGTTAGGCATAAGGGGTAATGCCTGTTGTAGGAGGCTACGTGAAATGAAGTGGGTAATAAGGATTAGAAACTTTGAAATTTTGAAGATGTTGAGAATGTCAACATTTAGAAGAGAAACATTTTGATTTGACCAAAAATGTCAAAATTTTTCTCTTTTCACATTTCAGAATAAAAATTTTTCAAATTGAACTTTTTATTCCATTAAATTTTTCAATATTTTGACTTTTAATCCTATGTTGAAATTTGAAATTTTGAAATTTCCCACAAGACAGAAATTCCATTTTCTGAACTTTATTTATAATATACTGAGCTATGAACAGATGACTAGCTACTTATGCATAAATGCTCACTGTGGGTGAAATCCGCCTCTCTTGCAGGAAGGCCAAGGCAGGTCCAAGTTTTGCTGTAAATGCCTGAAAGATACTTTAAGCAATGCAAACACGTTAATGACTTTGTGATGCCGTTGAAGGGTAATAGGAATACACTTTATTTAGTACTGATGTAATGGGACTGTATGGGAAACCAATAACCAATTCTGAGATCTTCGCAGGCGATAATAAAAGTGATGCTATTCAAAGCCATATCATATCTCTCATTTACCTGGTAAAGAAAATTACTTAATGCATGGAAAAGTAATCTGCATGAATATTAGAATGTTGCTGAAATGCATTTCTTGTTTAGCACTATGTGGAAGCTTTTACTTATGGCATCAAAATAGTACTGTCTCACTATATTTTTTATGGCACAAGAAACAAAGACCTCTTGCTACTTTTTCTCCCTAAGGGTGAGGCCGACATAAAACACTAAAACAGATTTTCATGAGTAAGGTTGCCAACTTCTTGTCAGAGAGAATTAGTAAGAAAGGAATGTAAACATTTGTCACTGATATTAGATGCCCAGTAGAAGAGATTGTAAAAGAAGATCTATGAAAATTAGGATTGCTAAATTGAGAGACACTCATGGTCACTTTTACCAAATGTCCATTTCTTTTCTTTGTTTCAGAGGACTGGTTCCTGTTTAATTAGCTTTGAGAAATATGGTAGTTCCTGCTTTCAAGGATTTTGTGGACCTTTTATGCTGGCTTCACTTCAGCTTCTCTTTCACCACTTGAGTTTGTTTGAGTTTTAGATCTGAATGAAGCACAAAGGCCACAGTTTTCAAAAACGAGTGCCTAATGCTAGGCCCCAAGGTCCATATTTGAGCACCTAAATAAGTAGCTTGATTTTCAAAAATGCTGAGTGCTTAATGGATCCCACTGAACTCAGTCAGAGCTGTTGGGTGTTCTGTGCACTTTTGAAAATAGAAAATAGAATTAAACAGTAGAACAAAGAATTGGCAAAATGAACAAAAATAAACAAAGAAAAATTCACAAAGGAAACTCTCTTAGGGTATGTCTACATTGCAATTAAGTACCCATGGCTGGTCTATGACAGTGGACTTGTAGGGCTTGGCTGTAGATGTTTGAGCTTTGGCTGGAGTGCAGGCTCTGGAACCCTCCCCATTTCCTGCTTTATTTTATCTTTGTATGTGCTACATTTTATACAGAACGTAAAGTTTCATTTATTCCCTTTTGTTAAAAACAGTTCTGTTGTCAAAATCAGCATTTTTGCTCATGTCTACTGCCAAAGTCAATGAGATCTGGGTTTATCTGAGAGATGCAGGCTAACTTCATGAATTACTCCTGTGGGGCTAGATTCTCAGTTGTGTCTAGTTTCCACAGCTCAAGGGTCAAGGCTGCAAGAGAGCCAGTTACAAATGCCCTAATCTTGGCTCCAGTTCTACCTCAGGTCTCACCGCAGCTGCAATCTCTGGGAAGCTCTAAACGACACTGGTTGGCTACTGATCTCAAGGCATTATGGGTATGTCTCCACTGCACACTAAACCCACTAGGTTTGTTGACTGAGTATTTCTAAGCCAGTGGCTGAGTGTCCACACTGCATTATAAACCTGGGATTACGATTGCTGGATCTGGATCTCACAGCCTTGCTAATGAGTCCCTACTGCACTACACAGACATTCTGATTTGGGTCTGTGTCTTGACCTGCATCCACACTGTACAATGATAGGGTTTAGACTTGATTCACAGTGGAATTCAAGATCTGACCCAACCCCCCAACAAGGTCCTAGGACCTGAGTCCCGAGTGCTTGCTGACTTCAGTCAGACTGATTTGTGTGTGGATGGAAAGAGGGGTTGGACTCAAGCCTGAGTCAGAGCCCGAGCCTAAGGTATGTCTACACTGCAATAAAACATCAGTGGATGGCCCAGGTCAGCTGCAGGGCTATAAAATTGCAGTGTAGATGTTTGGGCTCGGGCTGGAGCCTGGGCTCCCGGACCTTACTCCCCTCCCTGCCCCCCACATGGGGTGTCAGAGGCTGGGCTCCTGTTCGAGCCCAAACATCTGCACCGGAATTTTATAGCCCCACAGCCCAAGCCCTGTGAGCCCAAATCAGCTGACCTGGGCCAGCTGAGGGTATTTTATTGCAGTGTGGACATACACTTAGTGTGCCATCTGGAAATAGCCAGAGTGCAGTGTTCTCCAGCCACACCCTTGATACTCTCCTCCTCCGATGCTTTCTCTGTGCTGAGGGCTGCAGTGAAGCAGGAGCATGCTGTACCATCTCTATGCCCACTAGGGTCTCCTACACTTTGGGGGAACTCCTGAGGGGGAGAGCTGGCTGCTTTTTGCTCCCTTTTTGCTGCAGGATCTAGCTCAGTGGTTTTCAACCTTTTTTTCATTTGCAGACTCCTAAAAATTTCAAATAGAGGTGGAGACCCTTTTGGAAATCTTAGAGGTAGTCTGCAGACCTCCAGGGGTCCACAGACCACAGGCTGAAAACCACTGTTGTATGGTAACGACAACCTTTCATGGACCAAAGTCCATGCACTGCTAGGGGTCCACAGTCCATAGGTTGAAAATCACTGATCTAGTCTATGATATATATAGCTGGCTCAGTCCTAAGTGGTGTCCATGTCAACCCCTTTGTTGACCCTTTTTAATTTTATTCCTCCTTTACCAAGCATGATGAAATTGTACATTACCCAATAGAAGAAGTTATTTGGTCTTATAAATAAGTTAAACCATAATCCTCACATAAAAACTGAATCAGCCATTCGTCCTACAATATACATTCTTTTGTCAAACAAGGAACTTTCCTGAATCTTTCTACTGAAAATGTAAACGGCACCAAAAATGAATATGGTCCATAAAGGAGCTCTGTCTAAATGTCCCTTTTCTGTCCCTGTCAATTTTCTTTATTATTTCTCAAGAAATCTCATCTCAGATGTAGCATCTGGTTTTCAGTAAAGTCCTGCTTTTTACCCAATTTTCCAGCTGGTTTGACTGAGGCAAAAGGGGGTCAAGTGACTTGACAAGGTCAGTCAGCAAGCCAGTACTTTACCAAGGATTAGAATTCAGGAATCTCCCGATTAACAGAACAAATAGTTTCCATGCACCAAATTCCCAAGGGATAGGCAAGTCAAAGAAATGGGTAGGATTAACCATAAAGGGCTTGTCTGCTTGGATAAACAAAATATGCTCAATACAGAAGAAATACAAACATTTTCAAGTTGCTAAGGCATAATCCAAGGAACCATTTACATGTGTGCTCTGGGAATTCATGGAGGATTTTAAATGACTGGTAAGTACGTAGTTAATATTTGAAGCCATGTATCAAATGGCACACAGATCTATATTTAAAAAAGAATAAAATAGCAAAATCCATAATTATTATAAATGATTTAAAGAAACTCATCCGACCGCATGGGAGATTTGCTACATAGAAAACCCTTCTATTTTAACAAAAGGGCACCATGCTAAGTACGAAAAGTAAACACTCATTCCAAACATGCCTTATGTTCCAGCAACAGCACATTTTAAAACAAATCTTACCATTCTAGTTACAGAGCAAAAATGGAAACTGTCTGTTTCGATTTAAATCTGTTCCTGAGCAATTTCCATGAGTTAACACAGCAGATCTACAAGGAACAAAACAAACAAACAAACAAAGAAACCCAAACTGCTTCAAACAACTGAACCACCACATGGTTTCCAGTGTGTAATCATAGAACCCACCATATTTGCACCACAATTAAGAATTCACAATGGGATCAAACCATTCCTCACTAACAGAGGGGGAGTGGGGTAGTGAAATGCTAATTGCACGCAAAACGTCAAAACTACCTGTGACTAATATATGTATTGTTATTGTTGAAATTGGAATGACAAAATATAATATGGCAGTGCCTTACTGTCCTCTGGCTGTTCAAGAGTGCCTCCTTGCACTTTCTAAAGGTGCCAAACCCACTCAACTTCATTTTATGGTTTTCACTTGCATCAAATAGACAGGAGACATGGAAGACCAGCCATAAGGCAAAATAGGCAAACCCATTTTTTTGTTTAAGAAACATGTACTGAGGGAAAACAGCAGGAACTATTAATCTGTATTCTCTTAGGAGGAAGAAACGGGGAGGAAATAGACTGGGAGTTATCCTAATTTTCAGGCTTCTGCTGTTTTGATTCCCTCTTTGGCCTTAGTCAAGTCACCCTCAAGGACTCATTCCTATACATTTCTCAGTACTGTAGACTGATCCAGGTAAACACTTATGTATGTGCTTAACTTTATGCATCTGAATAGACCCAATGTCTATTATTGGCACTACTTACCTGCTTAATTTTAAGTATGTGTTTAAATGTTTTGATGAATTGAACTAGAATACTTAGCATTAATGCTGGTCAGGAATTTTTTGAAGAATCTTTTTTTTTTTCTTTTGCTAAAAGTGCTGATTAATTAAAAAACTGCTCATGAAACAGGGTTATTTCTGACAAATCTTCTGATTCAAAACAGTTTTGGAAAAAAAGGTTTGAAATGATTGAAACATCCTGTTTCAATGTGAAAAGTTTTTTTTTTTGTATTTTTGCCTTTTGAATCTAAATGACTTTTTGTTTTGAATTTTTAATAAATTTAGACAAAAAAAGTTTAGAAAAGAAGAAAAAAAAGGTTAAAATTGAAACATTTTGATTGACCTGAACTGAAAAATATTTTGGATTTTCAGTTTGTGAACATTTTTGAGATTTTGACTCTTTGTTTTGATTTAGGATGGGAGACTTTTTCAATATATCAAATTGTTTTGCAGGACAGAAAAGCCTTTTCCCATTCAGACCTACTGCCTGCGATTACTTGCAGGACCAAGCTCATAAGGCCTGATTTTCACAGGTGCTGACCACGACTCCCATTGAAGTCAAGGGAGATGTAGATATTCAACACTTCTGAAAATCATGCCCTTGACTTCTTTCTGCCTCAGTTTTCAGATCTGTAAAGTAACCACTGGAGTAACCTGCTTGTTGGCAAGAATATAATCTTTGATAACCCTAACCCATGTTAAGTGACTGGAGCTTGGAAAAAAAGACCAGTCTCTAACTAGCACTCCTGTGTGTGCCTCTATGGTAAGACAAATAATATATAATAATAACAATAACATCATCAATCTGGTGCCAGAGGCAAAGGCATCAACTGGAAGATGCATCACTGAAGCTCAACAGGCCACTCAACAGGCCATAGAAGGAACTGTTTTGGTAATCAGATGAGTCCATGTGATCAGAAAACCACTGAGGTTCAGAGAGAGTAGTTATGGACAGATGTCCAATTAGAGGTGGAATAATTCCCTCATCTGATTGTCTGCCTTGACTTCTATCCCAGTTGCCTGTATTTGTTTTTCTTCATTGGCTCTACTAGCTTGCATTTGCCATTTAGGGCTGGTATTATAATTGATGGCTTTATGACCTTTTTGAACCTGGCTCAATTCCCATGACTCCAAAAGGCCATTGTTACCCTTATTTCCTCAGAGGATGTTGGGAGGATTAGTTCATGTTTTTACTGCCAAATTATTATTAATTATTTAGAAAAGCAAGGTAGGTGAGGTAATATCTTTTATTCGACCAACATCTATAAAAATATTACCTCACCCATCTAGTCTCTGTCATATCCTGGGACCAACACAACTACAACAACACTGCAAAAAAAGTATTTATTTACTAATTTATATTGATGAATGAAAATGATACTAGGAACACAAAGCAATGTCAGGATGTCAACTCCATGTGGTCACAACTTGGCTCTCCAGCTCTTTTGGGGATGCATTTTACTGATTTAAAGAGTTTGGTATGGCTACAACGTAGCTGATGAGCTTTTTCGCCTAAGATATCATCTTCTCAATGATCCACAGAAACATGACCTATTCAAGGGAGGACTGGAGCAAATACTCCATTACAAGACAGCAAATGACCTTAACTAACTGCTGTCCTTAATGTGTAGGTACTATGACGAGTGTAGGCACATGAGAAATGCCTAAATAGGTGACTGACAGACTGACTTCAAAGGAAGTTCAGGATGCCCAGCATCTCTTAGGAGATGCAACCAGCAGGATCAGGCCTTCAGTGATACAGGATTCAGAAGAATATGTCATTAAAAGCATGTTTTAGCTCTGAATAATAATATTTTCAAGGGTACTTACTTAACTTACTTCCTTGATTTTTGGGGTGCTACCGCTAAAGCTCTGGTGAATCGTGTGTTTTTTTAAGGGAAATTTCTGATGGTTCCATCTCCTCTTTCTTTTCCTCTGCCATTTCACTTCTTCAGTAGATCTGCCACTATTATTTACACTTACCTCCTTCATGTGTCAGAAGCCGTAGAACTGTGGCCTTAAGTGACGTGAAATAAAGTTCTACACACATGTTTCTGGAAAACTATCAAATAAAAAGAAATTATGTTATGAATATTTGATATTCAACATATGCATTGAATCAGGTCTCAACTGAAGATTTTTGGCACGGACCCAGACACAATATACAAAAGCAGGTGCTTTTTACCCTTGCAGAAAAGTACATGTGCACTCATTGCACCTGAAAGACACCTGCATTCGTGTGTCATACACACAAACTTCATGGTGTGCTCACAAACAAGCATATAGACACAGTTACCCAATTTGTGGGAGCAGAGGCACATTTTTGTGGGTGCACATTTTGTGTTTGCGACTGGAAATGGGTCCTTAATTCACTGAGGGTCAGACTTTCAGCATCAGACACACGCTTTCAGACTCTGGGCCAGATTCAGCCTCGTCCTATTCTGATGCACAGGTAGGCCAAACAAGAGCCAGGCACACCTGCAGTGCTCTGCTCCAATAACAGTTGGTGAACAGATTAAGGGAAGGAAGGAGAAGCAGTGCCATGAGTCAGCATCCCCAACTCCGCCCCCCTTATGCTCTCAGTATGGGAAGTAAATTGCACCTTACAAAGGGATGTAGCAACAGGAGGCCTAGGAAGTATACTGCCCTTGGTGTTCCTGCACAGGCAGTGTGGCTCTGCATCATACAGTGAGGGACTATGCCTACAAGGCACAATCAAGCTACAAACCTGCATAGAATATCAAGTATTTGCACACTGAAATGACCACCTATGTCCACAAAATATCTGTTGCACATGCAAATATGCATGCACAACCCTATGTATCAGAAATGAGGTCCAAAATGTCAAAGATTACGCTCCTGTATAGCTAACTCCCCGGTACCCTTTTGAAAACGAGCCCTTGAACGACAAAATTGATGATTTTTAGCATTTTAAGTCAACAGGTATTCAATTAAATGGGGAAGGGAATAAAAAGGAAAAAGAAAGATTTGTCCCACAATATGGAAATGTTCTGCACAAAGTCACAAGCAGTTCTGGGCCCCTTAATACCATAACACCACAAGGTGAATTGAGAACAGAGTAGCAGCTTTAACCGTGACTTTCTTGGCATTTATAGGTTTAAGTTGGACCCTGGCTGTAATTTTAATTACATATTTAGAATTAATCAGTGAGTGGCATTGAAATAAATAGCTGATAGAAAAAGGACTTTGACAAACATGACTAATGAAGTACCCTGTGTAGACATAAAACTATGATGGAGTAGAAAGGCTTAATAAAAATATTGTTTTTTATATGGCAATACTATTAAGAAAAATGAAAAAAAAACAATTGTTCGCCGCCTGGAGAGTTCAAATTAATTAATTATTATTATTGTGAGATCAAGTCAAACAGCACATCTTTTTCCATGCCTGTTTGGTTAATGGCTGGGGCTACAGCTTTGTCATCGGGGACAAATATTAGTCTGACAATCTGGGAGCTGCTCCTGTTAAGACTTTTAGGGTAGGCCTACATTGCAAGTCCAGGGTTAGTAGAACTTGAGGTACTTGGGTTTGAAAACCTAGGGCTTGAGTATCTGCACTCATTTGTAACTCCAGGTTAGGAATTGTTAAACCCTAAGTACCAACCTGCATCTTCAGTGTCTACACTGCATTATGTGGGCCTAAGTCCAACCACTCATATTCTAGACTTTCTAGGGCCCTTCCAAAATGTGTCTGCTCTAGCCCTTAGTTTCTGATGCAGAGTGGGAAAACTTAACTGTCCACCGGACTTGCCTGTTCCAAGGACAAAGACAATCAATCTGTGGGATATTTTTGGTAGACTTCTAGAACTGAAGCCCAGAGAGACTGTGTTTACACTGCAAATCATATGGTTTGTAACTTGGGCCTCAGCTTGACCGAGGCTTGGACCCATCACCCCTATGGGGTCCTGGGACCCTGTGTCTGAGCACTGGGTTAGAATGATTGTGTGTAGATGGATGGAGGGTTAGGCCCAGAGTTTGAATATTGCCCTTAAATGGTAGATTTCAGTTGTTGTGAATCCCATTTCCTCTGACATTGCTGTGATTCCTACTGGCATTTGTACATGTGGTATTGCTATGCTAAGCAATATATATTCTATATTCTGCTATTTGCATTTCTCATTCGCTTAAAAAACAGTAAAAGTGTTTGCTATACTTTGGATGTCATTGTGGTTTAAGGATTATGACAGGACGAATCAAATAAGTAAAGAGGTCAGTGGCTGGAATTAGCTCTTAGTCTGTTTTAGGAGAGGGGTCAAAGTCTTAGCATTACTATCATGGGAACCACACTGCTGATATCAATGATATAGTTCAAAACTTTAGTGCATTTTCTTCATGCAAACTGTATCCCAAAATGCCTTCCAGAGCTACACAATACTATTATGGAGGTGAACAATAGCAGAAGGAGAGGGAGATTAAGGTAGTCTTTGAGCTGAGATTTGAAATGAGATGAAGAGTGCTAAGGCAAACATGTATAGCAAGGGTATTCCACAGGGTAGATGCTGCAGAGGAAGGACAAAGAACAGGGCAGAAGGAGCAGGGAGGGGATTATGATATGACCATGCTAATGAGGTAAGATGAAAAAAAATCCTTTCTGGGTTCTATAAACCAGGAGTCTGGTGTACTTTCCACCAGTGGAAGCCAAGCTTCATGCAGACTCCAATGAAATCAAGCGTACCTTTCTTAGGGGCACAGGAGCACACACCATCTGCAACCCTTGTTCTACCGGAGCCAAAGCAAATGGGCACTCTGTCTGATGAATAACACCAATCCAGCTCCTGAATTCATCTGTGGAGTCTCTGCCAGACCATAAAGCTTCTCTCCTGCAGCACGGCTGTTGCCTGCCTTCCCCCACAATGGTTCCACTGGTTGCTATTGCTCCTGTGGATGCAAATGGCACAACAGATGCCTATAGGATCAATCAGGCTTATTTGAAATCAAATTCTGGAGCAACTGAGGGAACTAGTGGGGTATGTGATTGTGCTTCTTTTTACATGTGAACATAAAGACAGCAGCATATTGCACCTGGTGGTGTCTAGAGAGAAGAGGCGTTGTAGTATAGGATATGTATCAATGAAAAATCTCTGACAAAAAAGTAGTTGGGGTGTATGCCTACTGTGTTAGACACATTCCTCCCTGGTTATCCCTTTGTTAGCTACAAGGTGTTGAACTCAATGGGTCTTTCATGGTTTATGAATAAGAACACACATTTCTTTATCATAACCTGCACATACAACTTGTATGAACTAATTTGAGATGATTTCCTAACGCCAATATGTAACTATTTTTTACACATGTCCAAAACATAGCAACTACATGGTGGTGCAGAAATGGAAAAGACAGAGATTCCGTTTTCAGTTGCTCAATGAGAAAAAAATTCCCCACTTCAATTCTTTTAACTGAAATAAAGCAAACAAAAATGCGGAATGAAGTTTTTATATACCGTATATATTACTAACACATTATTATTAATATATTTATGTTCTTCATATACTAACAATATATTAAAGACTGAGGCTCTGTCTCACTATAAGTTATGCAGCTAGGACAGCCCATCCCAGATTGAGTCTAAGAAAAATGATCAATATTTTTTATAGAAAAAGGTTTTATACTATTGTACAACATGGTAAATTTTTTGACTGCTGGATAATTTTGTTCAGGATTCATTAAGGGGAAAGCTGTAAAAGTTTAAATGTCTGGAAAGAATTTTCACAGTGAAGAGGCTGCCTGTTTTAATTCTGATTAATAATCTGAATGTGCAAGCAGAACCTTCACAAGTTCACTGCTAAGTATCTGGTCATTCAGCAATAAATACCTGTAAATTCTAACCATTGCAAGAGCAAAGTTACAACCTTTCTTAGAACATGGGTAGTGACCCAAAGTGTTAAGTTCATTGGTTTTATTTGAAACATAGAACACTGAGGCCCTAATCTTCTGGTCCAACAGAGCAACGTTGTACCACTCCATCAGTGCGAACAGCATTAAAGCCACTTAGCTGGCCACTGGAAGATTCCCCTTGTGTGGTGGAATTCTTGGGTGGTGTTTAGCCACATTATTGTCTCTTTTTCCATCCCATACCTGGTAACAAACACCAGGGGCATGGCAAGAAAAAGAGGGCAAGGTTTGCTTTCCTTGTGATCCCTGACCAGTGATCCCCAGCTACTGGAACATGCTTCTGGGGCCTTAGGTAGCTGTTAGGCATTTTTCATTGTGCTGGGGTTTCCCAGTATCAGGACAGCTACAAGAGAATGGGAGTTTATATAGGGTTTAAAGGCATTTTTATACCTCCTTACCTGTCAATCTGCACAAAGATCTGGGCCCTAACATTTCTGCTGGTGTGTATAGGGAATATAGCTAATTTGAAAATCTTCTCTTGAAAACCATTTCTTCATATTGCCTTAAAAGAGAATTTGTATACAGCAAAGAAGTGTAATAAAGCAACTAGTTCAGGGAGGGAATTTTACACATGGAGCAACCAAAGGGAATGACATGATTTCTGTGTTATGGAATGACTTGAATTCAATAACATAAGCAAGAGAAAAAGCTTAATGGGTTAATTTGGGTGGATTCTGTGCCTCTTGCGTGTAATGTCTTGAAAATATAATACTAACAGTGTCATTATTGTCCAACTGGTATGCAGCTCCAACATTGTTATACAAGTGTCAACATGTCTATTTGCCTTTGAATTATAAAACAGCAAATTAGACATGCTTAAATCTCACTGGGCAAAGTTCAGTCTTCGGTGTAACTCCATTGAAGTTAACAGTTATACCAGCAATGAATTTCATTCTGAAGTTTAGGCCAGTGTAAGAAAATGTTTTGTTTTCATTAGCTTATTCTGAATATGAGAATAGTTTTGTACCTACATTTGTTGGTATCACTGTTAATTTTAAATGCACATGTTGGGGCAGGTTCTCTGATGTGCCCAGTCTCTGCTGTGCATAAGGGATAAGATGCAAAAGGGTTGACTGTGATGCCCTGATACTGAAGCTAGCTCTGTACTGTTCTGGTGTAGTTTAGAGCTGCCTCAGGGCTGCTTGCTACAATATGCCAGTCGATAATGGCCCTCAAGGGATGGTCTATCAACTGACAACAGCCAGAGAACGGCAATGCTGAAGCCATGTGTCATAAACAGATAGTAAGAGTTAATAGAACAGAAGTACTTTCTATCTCTTTTGACTGTAAAGGGTTAACAAGTTCAGTAAGCCTGGCTGTCACCTGACCAGAGGACCAATTAGGGGACAGGATACTTTCAAATCTTGAGGGAGGGAAGTTTTTGTGTGTGCTTTTAGAATTTTGGTTGTTGTTCTCTCTGGGTTCTGAAGTGACCAGACGTGCACAGGGTTTACTCTCCAATCTCTCCGATTCAGGCTCTAAAGTTTTTAAAAATAGTAAAGGTAATAGGTAGATAAGGTGAGTAGGCTTATGTTTGTTTTCTTATTTGCAATGCTGCATTTGGCTGGAAGGAAGTTTATTGTGCATCTTGGGCTGGAAGGAAATTTAACTGTGTATTTGCTGGAGGAGTTCAATTTGTTTTTGCGAAAGAATTTTAATTTGTACTTGTATACTTGGCTGGGAGGGGTATTCCCAGTGTCTATAGCTGAAAGACCCTGTACCTATTCCATTTTAAATTTACAAAGATAATTTTTACTGTTTTTCTCTCTTTAATTAAAAGTTTCTTGTTTAAGAACCTGATTGTTTTTTTATTTCTGGTGAGATCCCAGGGGACTGGGTCTGGATCCACCAGGGAACTGGTGGGGAGAAAAGAGGAAAGCGGGAGAGAAAGGTTAAATTTTCTCTCTGTGTTAAGATTACTTTCTCTCTCAGGGAGAATCTGGGAGGGGGAGAGAGAAGGAGGGAGGAAGGTGAATTTTCCTCTGTTTTAAGATTCAAGGAGTTGAATCACAGTAATCTTCCAGGGTAACCCAGGGAGGGGAAGCCTGGGAGAGGTAACGGTGGGGGAAAGGGTTAACTTTCCTTGTGTTAAGATCTAGAGGGTCTGGGTCTTGGGGGGTCCCCGGGCAAGGTTTTGGGGGGACCAGAGTGTACCAGGCACTGGAATTCCTGGTTGATGGCAGCACTACAGGTTCTAAGCTGGTAACCGAGCTTAGATGAATTCATGCTGGTACCCCATCTTTTGGACTCTAAGGTTCAGAGTGGGGAATTATGCCATGCCACCATGCCACCTCCCACTCCTGCAAGTCCTGGCTATTCTGGCTCTGTTCCAGCTGAGGGATCTCCATGCTGGAAGAATTCTCATCTGGGGAGATCTGCTCAGTTCTGGCCTCTTGGTGCCAGAACAGCACAAAAAAAGCTGGATTGTAAGAGAGAATCTGACCCATTTTGTCAGAAATATGAAAGAATATTTCCTGACTTGATTATTTATTTCTGTTTTGAGAAACCCAAGAACAATTCAGTGTGGAAGGAATTTAAAAATATGTTTCAAACTTCAAATAAATATGTACACTTAAAAATATTAGCAATGCCTTTGATTTAGTATATATTTATTTATTATAGGTGGAGCTGGTAGCAATGTCTATAGTTAAGATAGCTTGACACTTTCCATTACAAGGCCCTGGTTTTAGTTGCTTAGATCTTTGCCAAACTTTAACTATTTAGACTGGCCTTTTCCTTGCTGGGTGTCTGCCTCAAGCTGACTTTTTTCTGGGAAAGTTTCAGCAAAAATAGGTTCTGCTGTTTCTGTGAATGAAATTAGTGAAAAATAATTGCAATTTTTTAAAAAAAATAACCCTTAAAAATAACCCGAAGCTCTAATGCCACCCTGATTTGGAGCAATAACTTGAAATTGGGCAGGGGCATTGCCCTGATTTCAAGTATGTGCCTTTTGCCAACCCTATGAAAAACTACTCAAATTTGACAAAGTTATGAGTCTGTGAAAAACTGTATTTCACACATGCACAGTAGAGACCTGTTAGATTGGCAGCTAAATTCTTCAGAGGTTCCATCTGGACTGAACATGCTCCAGCCTGAGACTGCAGAAAATGAACAGGTCTTTTCTTGCGATTGTTTCTCCTGTAGGCCAGGGAGGCACTGGGCACTGGAACTGAGAGTGGGGAGACTGTGCTTTCAGTCACCCCACCCTGCTGATGCCAAGGCAGCATGGAGGAGAAGGAATTGACTGAAATGTAGAGGGGATAAGAGCTAAATGTACAGTGAGCCCCAGAGGGAGCAGATTGGGACGAAGACCCTGGGGGAGAAGACTGGGAGCTGGGGTGGGTGGATATTGGGACTGGCTGGGCAAGGAGATGAGAAGCTGTCGGGAGCAGAGAGACACAGGACTGTCCAAGAGGCAGTCTGCAGAGAACACGTAAAGATGGGGTCAAGCTTGAGAGAAACAGGGGCATCAATGTCTATGTCCATTAGAGCACACTCTCCTCCAGAATTCCTGATTCTTACCATTTCTCTGCTGTCAACAAATATCTGGGAAACCCACCAGCAAAGTGTATGTTTCATTCCCTACTAGTGCTGCTCCTCATAAAGGATGACAACCTACGCCTGCTATAAGTTTCTCTGTTAGTTTAAGAGGCAGATGTCTATATGGTGGATCTAAAGGTTCCAACCCTGCTGATGATCTATGTTGCGTCCGTATGATGCCGAATGATTTAATTTCTTTTTTTTTTCAGTTTATTTTTTAAAAACCTAGGCAAACACACATAAAAACTACATTAAAATGTTATGCTTGCAAAGTCAAGTACTCAAAAGTTAGGAAATGCAAGAATTAATGCAACCTTAATTTTGCCCCTTTGTGTATATGCATTATGGTATGGTCTTTAATTACATGATCATGTTCTATATTTTCCACAGGACTCCTGCCTTAGTCAGCACACAGAATGAACCTTCTCTGGGGATGAATCAGGGTTGTATAATCAAGGAGACTTGGTTTTGGCCCTCTGTCTCACCTGTTGCAGAAGTTGGAAGGTGTGTAGTGAATAAGGCAACTGACTGCAGGAAGAGAAAAGAAGATCTCATAGTTAAGGCAGTTGAATGCTCCCATGGAGAGCAGGATTCTATCCCTGTCTTTGCCACAGAGTTTCTGTATAATGCTTAGCAAGTCATTAATACCTAACTTTTCACTGGTGGCCACTAATTGTGTGTCCCTCATTTACTAGGTGATTGACTTGAGACTCTGGGGTCTAATTTGCAGAAGTGCTGAACACTCACAACTGCAACTGAAGCCAATGGGAACTGTGCTTTGAACAGACAAAGTGCTATGAGATGCTAAGTAATCTGAAATAATAATACATGATCATATAATTAAAGATTGTACCATAACACATATGCACAGCAGGACAAAATTAAGGTTGCACAGACAATGTGAATGCTAGCATTTCCTAACTTTTGAGTACTTGACTTTACCACCTTAACATTCTTTTAATATCATTTTAAGTGTGTGTGATATTATTCAAAAATTACCAAACCAATTCGAAGTGAAATCTACTAACACTGAAGAAGATGGTACCTGGAAAAAGCATCCAGAAAAAAGAATATTGGTGATACGGGATTTGTATATGTAACCCTAACAGCATCCTAATGCGAGAGAGCAAGGGGCTCACTGATATCTGCTAGTAAGTTTCTGCAGGCCTCACCAGTC
Source organism: Chelonoidis abingdonii (assembly GCF_003597395.2). Taxonomy (NCBI): domain Eukaryota; kingdom Metazoa; phylum Chordata; order Testudines; family Testudinidae; genus Chelonoidis; species Chelonoidis abingdonii. The sequence continues at coordinate 96,872,188 of NC_133772.1, read as the reverse complement.
CAGTATACCCAACTCACTAATGTCATAACCTGTATCTAAAAGGTGTCATTAGCTTTCTATTGATATTTTATATAACATACTGATCATTAATATAATTGTATGGTGTATGTATGGAGAATAAATTCAAAATGATTAACATTTTGGAAATTAAATTATCAAAGTGTGTCTGCAAGGCAGGGCTGAAGTTATCCCACCCTTGACAAAAGAATGTGATTCTGCCACCTCAAAAGTATTTCCAAGGTACGTTAAGAGGCAATGGGAATGCAATTCACATAGACAGTAAACAGGACCATCAAGTCAACAAGGGAAGGAGATAACCACTCAGCATCATGGTAGGGGGAGATTGCAGGAAACGTATCAATTTGAATTTTAGCAAACATCAGTGAGGGGAGAAGGGGGAAACTAACATGAAAATCCCTTCACCAGGAGGCTTCGTGTTGCCTTCCTCATATCTTGAATGAATTTTAGTTTGGGAAGTAGCTTTTAGAAGAATCCATTTCAAAGGTCTGTAAAAGAGAGGGACAAAGAACTCCGAGTTTTCTTTTCACCTAAGAAGATAAAGGAACAGAGCACTTTGGACTGTGTGGGAGATCCTGACCAGGAGGGTAATCAGCCATGTTACTGGAAGGTAGATTGAAAAGGAAACCATCTTAACAAAACAAACTACAGCCTTTGTCCAAGTGTCAGCCTCTAGAAAGCATTTTTCACTTTTATTTGCTTGTAACTATTTCCAGCACTCTCTTTTATAGTTGAACTCACTTAAAATCCTGCATCTTTTTGATAATAAATTTGTTTTACTTTTAATTTAAACCAGCCTAGTGCTGTGTTTGATTTAAAGTGAACGTTAACTCCAGTTAGGGTGACCAGATAGCAAGTGCGAAAATCAGGACAGGGGTGGAGGGTAATAAGAGCCTATGTAAGAAAAAGACCCCAAAATCGGGACTGTCCCTATAAAATCGGGACAGCTGGTCACCCTAACTCCAGTTAATGTGGTAAACTGCTAGGTATTGCATCATTAAAGGAAAAAAACAAATCTTATTATCTCTTTGAATGGTCTAGGAGAGGGCTGGACATTGCAGAGCACACGGTTTTGGGAAAATTTGGGTCAGGAAGGGTGTTGAGATCATCTTGCCATGTTAACCAAGGCTTATGTAGGCCAAAGTGTGGCAGTGGTGTAACAAGCAGGCTGCTGGATTCAGAGTGATTGAGTCAGAGCTGCTTAATGCATAGACACTTAATGCATGTTTGCTGGCTGGGAGCATCCAGACAAGGGTGCTAGAACTGCAGAACACTGAAAGGCAATCAGAGTTATGGGGCAGGCAGAGACACAACCCTTCACTGGTCTGGATTGCACATCAGATTATGAGAGTATATTACACACTCTATACTTGACTTTCTCTTCCAATAAAAATTAGGCTAAGGACAATTATTTTGCTGCTTATTTTATGAATCCCTGTAAGAATGTTAATTATTATACTGAATAGCTGCATATCCAAAACATTTGAAACTGCAGATTGTTCAGATATCCCGGCTGGGGATAAATAAAAGTTCATTGAGATACATGTTGCTTATTATTTTTTTTAACCAAGCCCAATCCCTATAACTGTATATTAAACCACTTATTCACTGTGACAAGCAGGCAGCAGAAAACAGATACAGTAATCTGCCAATCTGGAATCTGGTATGCATTGGGAGTCATGAAATAGATCTCAGCAGGCTGAATGCTATGCACCCACGCATTGTACAAAACTGTGATTACAGCAGGTAGGTTTGGATAACTGCATTTCAGATATGCAGGAGTCCAGTGTAATGCGTGGTATGATTTGCTGGAGTTTGTAGGGACGCATACTGTAATTGTATGCTTGGTATAATGTCTGATTGGCTTGTCTTTCATGCCCTTTGGAGTCCAGACCCTCATGAGAATGATATTATAGTGGAGTTGTTTTGGAGAACACATTTTAAGTAAGATAAATGAACAGAAGCTGAAGAGTTGGTGAATACTACAATTCTGGGAAATAAATCAAAATGATTTACATGAGTCACAATTTGTTGCCTGATATATTTTAAAGGTGCAAATTACTTTAAAACAGCTATAGAATGATGGCAACAAAAAAGTATAATGAGCTGGTCTATAACTGTACAATCCATCTTGAATAGTGAATGCCATAACTAATAGGAAACAAATGATTTTTCAATTCTCCACTTAGGCAATGCCATACCTATCACAAGTATTGTAGCTGAATATTATTTATAAAATTCCTCCAGACTGTAAACTGTGTAAGGCAAGGGTCTAATTTTCCCCACACTTGGTCCATTTCTTGTTGTTTTTAACTATGTATAATGTTCATCTATACTATGTGTTCATTGAGACATATATTCATGCATTTTGCTGCAATATCATATTTTTGTGTGATGACAGCCATTGAGGAGTATCAGCCACTGACTTCAATGGGAGAAGAGAAATCTGAGCACCATGCAGGACTGGATCATATGTTACCATGTAGTGGGTTGTCTTGCAGTATGAAGCATGTTCCTCATGTTGGTGAGGAATGTTTATGCAGGAGGGATAGCATCAGCAAAAGAACCCTGTCATAAACAGATGGTTAAGGGTTAATGTCTCTTTTACCTGTAAAGGGTTAAGAAACTCAGTAACCTGGCTGACACCTGACCAGAGGACCAATGGGGGGACAAGATACTTTCAAATCTTGGTGGGGAGAAGTCTTTGTGCTTTTTGTTTGGTTCATTGTTCACTCTCGGGACTGAGAGGAACGGGACATCATTCCAGGTTCTCCAAATCTTTCTGAATCAGTCTCTCATGTTTCAAAATAGTAAGTAATAGCCAGGCAAGGCAGATTAGTCTTATGTTTGTTTTCTTAACTTGTAAATGTGTCTTTTTGCTAAAAGGATTTTTACCTCTGTTTGCTGTAACTTTGAATCTCAGGCTGATGGGGGAGGTCCCTCTAGTCTATATGAATCTGAGTACCCTGTAAAGCATTTTCCATTCTGATTTTACAGAGATAATTTTTACCTTTTCTTTCTTTAATTAAAAGCTTTCTTTTTAAGAACCTGATTGATTTTTCCTTGTTTTAGAATCCAAAGGATTGAGTCTAAACTCACCAGGGATTGGTGGGGGGAAAGGAGGGGAGATGGTTAATTCCTCTTTGTTTTAAGATCCAAGAAGTTTGGAACTGTGTGAGCCTCTCAAGGTAACCCAGGGAGGGGAGTCTGGGGGGAAGAGGTGGGGGATGGTTAATTTCTCCTTGTTTTAAGACCCAAGGGGTTTGGGTCTCGGGTTCCCCAGGAAAGGTTTTGGGGGAACAGAAGTGTGCCAGACACAGACTTCTGGCTGGTGGCAGCGTACCAGATTTAAGCTAGTAATTAAGTTTAAAAGTGTTCAGGCAGGTCCCCAATTTTTGTACCCTAAAGTTCAAAGTGGGGGAAGAAACCTTGACAAACCCCAAAGGCACAACATTTTGGGCATGCACTGGGCTGGTCCACAATTGGCAGATATGGTATTCACCCTATGTGAGATAGGTTGGACAATGCTTGAGAAATGAATAAATAGGGTAGGTGCATCTGTTTTACCATGTTGATAATAGAGACCTTTCTAATAAGCCTCTCCTTTAGGTTGATCTTGCCTTCTTGTTAGATTAGGGGGAGTAGGTTACTCTCAGGAGTCTGGTTTGGCCTGCTGCCCCTTGGACCTTTATTTAGTAGTGCAGGGCAACAATGGTCACCGTATCTGGAATAAAGAAAGAATGTTTCACTCACTGCAAACTGGACAGATGATGTATGCGTGTGCAAGGTGCTGGCCTTCCTCTTTGCAACTATCAGCATCCAATGACAGATTATGTCAGTTGCAAATTTCTTAGCCAAAAGGAGTAGGTGTTTTCTCCTTTTTTTCAACAAACTGTCCAAGAAGTTTCATACATGGTTATTATGCTTAATCCCCACTTTGTTGGCATGGTACTTGGTGTTGTGAAGGCAAGAGGCTTAGCTCAGTTTCCCAAAATCTAGGCTCAAGTAAAGAAGCAAAAGGGGCCAGACAGATGTCAGTAATATTAATGTTAGGGGTCAACCTTCTGCGTCAAACTAGAGGAAAAAGAAGGTTGATACTCTCCCAAGTTCCACTGCTTGTCATACCATTATCAGATGCTATTCACAGTAGACTGTGCAGATCTTCATAACATGAACAGCCTTCTTCTTTCTTCTAGTCTTTAATCACAGTGAAATAACATTGTTGACTTTTAAAACATTATTAAGTGGTAGAGTTATCACTCAGTTGAAATGAATAGCACTGTTCACACCTCTCCTAGAACTGTTGTGTCAGGCTGTTCACAGACTTCATTGTATCATCTTACACTCAGGGGTGAAAGTAGAAATAGGGACTTATTGGTACAGGCCTGGGTTGGGGCCAGCTCTGGCCCCCGGAAGGGACAGGGCCTCAGGTGGAAGGAGCGGGGATCTGGGGGGGGGGAGGGTCAGAGCCAGTCCCGGCCTGCCCTGTACCAGTAAGTGCCCTCCCCTCCCCTGCTGGGGTAGCAGCGGCAGCAGGGGGCTCTGGCAACAGTTTAGAGGGCCCAGGGCTCGGCCGCTACTACGGCCCTGGCCCTTTAAATAGCCGCCAGAGCCTGCCAGCGCCTGCCAGAGCTCTGCGGCTATTTAAATAATGCGTACCAGCTTACTTTCATCTCTGCTTACACTTCATATTTTGAAGGTTATCTTTGCACACTCATAATAGTTATAGGGTTTTTTAAAATGAAAGCTTAGGGGAAAAGCACCATTTCACAAAGTTGCTGTGAGCCAGTTCAATTCACCATCTGACTGGCTTATTATTGGGCATATGAATGATAGACTCCCACTTATGTGTCTAGTCCTCCCTGTGTGGAGAGGGAACCTGGAAGACTTGGTTCAGCATATCACATCTTCACTTCATTGGGACTGAGTGATTTCCATACTTTGGTTGGTGTTAAAGATAAATAGTCACACTTTCCTTTCTAATATGATAACTCTAATGAAATGGATTGAGGGAAGTGAGACAGGATGTAGACACAGACAGGGAGTGGCAGGAAAGGAGGTAATCCTCTCTGGCTAACGGTGGACCCGAGCTACCTGTCCTGAAAGCAAGGATCTGCAGCACAGGAGGGGTGGGTCAGCACAGGAGGGGTGGGGAATCAATCCATCAGTCCTCCATCTCCTCCAAACAAGATACCAGGGTTATGCTGTGAGTGAAGTCTAGTAGCAAGGAGATGGTTGTACCTGGAAGAAGAAGAGAGAATAAATATACTCTTTGTCCCTATTTCTCTCCAGAAATGGGCTGAAAAGGGCCATACTTCAGAGTTTGACTTTGGATTTGGCTGAAGTAGGCCATGATTTATTGGCCAGAGTTTCGAAAGTACTCAGCACCTAACAGCTCCCATGAGCATTTGAAAATCTGGCTTCTGCAAGTAGCTGGCTAAATAGGAACTGAGATCTTTTGAAAATCTAGCCTTGTAGCTTTAGTTTGTCTGTTAAAGGGACTGGCCATTCTTTACATTTTCATTTCTGTCTTAATAATAAATAATAAAACTCTATCAAATGCACATAGGCCTGCAGAATCCTTTCCTGCTCCTTGCACCTACAATAGGAGCAATTTAATTTTCTCACGTTTTTAGCATTGTCCAAAGTAAAATGCAAAGGTTCAGTGTTTCAATGTGGAAGGGAACAAGCCCACCAGTGTTAAAGGGCAAAATTCCTAGTGCTGGACATTGGTGTAGCTCTAGTGGCTCCTGTGGAGCTATGCTGACTTGTAGCATAATATTTATAATACTGCTCACGTGAAACTACTCTGACTGGAAACACTAGAGAGGAAATCAAGAAGAGATATCCAGCACCTCCCTGTTCAGAATGTGCTGCTCTGTAGGAATATATGCATGACAGCGCATGACAGTGCTGAGTGATAATTTTGCAAGGTTCTTCCACTAATAACAGTGGAAATGGTGGCAGAGCTGGGTATATGGAGGATTCTTGTGATTCCTCTGCCCAAAATTAATCCCCTACTACATGTTGTCAAAATCCTATGTTTCCCAGAATATTCAATTTGCTGAAGTAGAATCTAGATAACAATTTACAGCAGGTTTCTAAGGGCTATGCAGCCATGGTGTGTTTTGGGTGGTTTTCTTGTTTATGTCCCATAGTTCCCTCAGTCCTCCTCTGTAATTTCCTTACTCTCAGATCTGCATATATTTACATGTTTTATTCTGTAAGCTTTTAAGCAGCAAATTATACACAACAGAGGTCAGACCTCTGCCAGTTGAGTCTTCTTTTTATTGTTTCCATTGTACTAGCTTTTGGAAAATAAATAAGAATGTGAATAGGCATAAAATAAATGACAGTTCATGTTCCATAGGTTCATATTTATGACATGCCTGCCCCATAGCCACTTTAGCTATTTCATAGTCTGCAAGATGTCCTTGATTTGCTGCCCCTCAATACAATAGCTAGCACATGTAATCTTAGTCCACATTATTATCAGGTATAGAGATCTTACCGAATTTACACATTCAGCTTCCGCTTCATTATATGTAGAATTCTTTTGACTCTCTTAAATGTTTACCTTTTGTCTTATTTTATTTCCATCTTTCCTTCACTGGAAGGCAGATAAATATAAAGGGAAAAGTAAAATAAGCAAAAGCCATCAATGATGACTCAAGATACAAATGAAAAGAGAGGGACCAGAACATAAATTAACAGAATTAATGAAGCCTTCACCTATAACACTGGGGTTATAATCACTCTTCAAACAATATATAAATTATAATCTCCCAATTTTACATAAACAAAACTGCCTGGCATACGTTCAGCTATGTAAAAGAATGAACACCGCCAAATAAACAGCCTTCTTTTACTGCCTTTTAGACAGTAGCCTACAAGAAAACCTTTAACTACTATCGTATAAGGTGAGTGATGATGGCAACGGATGAACATGGGGGTGTCAATCCTTATGTTGTTAGGTCTGTCGGCTGCCTTTGATACTGCTGATCATGAGATACTCTTGGCTGTTCTGCAGATTGTGTCAATGGGGCGGCTGTTGAGTGGCAGTATTCCTTCTTTTCTAAGTATTCAGAGAAGGTGTATGAGGTAATCATTCTTCTTTCTTCAGGGTACTAGCATGTGGCATTCCATAGGTTTCTATCTTGCCTCTTCTCTTGGGTCTGTAAGGAGAGTGAGTGAATAGGTATGGGCAGCAGAAGTTTCAGGATGATGATGACACCTAGCTCTATATCTCTATTTCACCTGACCTTGCTAGTTGCTATTGAGTATGTGGGCCAGTGTTTGTACAAGAATGGGGTATGAATAAGTGCTAGCTAGCTGATGTTAGGCTAGATAAGACTGAGATAATGTTGGCAGGTTGAGGAAACAGCCGGAATTGATGGTGGAGATGACATCTATCCCTCTAACTAAGAGTGTGTGCTCACCATTAGTTAAGCAAGTTTGTAAACTGAGAGTATTTTAGCTGAGTCTTCTTGGGGGGAAAAAGCATTGTTTTTCTCTTCTGCGTCTGGCTAGGAGATTGCATCCATTTCTTTCTGGTGTGGACATAGTTACCGCAATCCAAACTTTTGTTAATTCAGGGCTTGAGTACTGCACGTGTTATATATAGAGAGCTGCACTTAAATCAGCCAGAAAACTGAAATTGGTGAAAAATGTGGCAACCTATTTGATAAAGTGGTGCTTTTAAGCAGGAACACTTGAGAAGGGGTTCTATGAGCTACACTTGCTGCTTATTTGTTTCAAGGTAGAATTTAAGATATTAGTTTTGACAATAGGTTGGAACTGTCAAAGGAACCCAAGGAACTTTGGTACCAAGTTCCCACCAAACTTCAATAGGTTTTGGTTGCTTACTCTCAAACACCTTAGAAAATCCTAGCCAGAAAGCTTTAAACAGCTTGGGACATGCCTACTTGGCTCAACAGTCAGGATTAATAGTGCCTATTTCTTCTTCTAGAGCAATCTGGACAGAGTTAGAACCATGCTCCTAGAATTATCCTTAGTTACTGATGATCCACTTCCATTTTCTGAAAATGTCTATGCACTCAGAATTCTATCTCAAGTCATTAAGAGAGGGAAAAGGTTATTTTGGTCAATGTATTTAAAATTAAATTTATTTTGTGTTTCTGTAAAAGCAGGAAACGTAATAGCAAATTTAGTTTTTGTTCCCTACCCCTGCATTCAAAATGAATATTTAGTGTATATTTTCTATTTCATTTTCAGATAATCAGAATACACAGACCTAGTGAGATTGGATCACCTTTGGGAATCCTCATAATTACCCCCACAATATATGTTTAGTATAATATTGCATTTGAATCAACGCTAACTTTCAAAAAGCTACTGCTTTTAGGTGATCAGAACCAGAAACCTGAGCATTCAGAAGGCTAGGATTATAGCTGGTGTGGCAGTGCTTGTCCAGGATTTACTGGCTGGTTTAGATAATTTGAGACTCGGCTGACTCAGACCTCCTGTATGAGTGAAAGGCTGGGAGGCAGGTCTTGAGGAAGCACATGTATGATCAAAAGCACTGTATTATTTGTGAGTACTGGGGCAGGAGAGTCTAAGTCTGCCCCTCAACTAAGAGCGAGGCATCACTAAACCCGAGCCGCAATTGAGTACTGGGGACAATGAAGGAGAAAACAGGAGCAGGAGTGAATCAAATGTTAGAAATCAGGGATTCAGAGGGGGACACAAAGAAGAGAACCCCGACAGTGCCCACTGTTCCTCATAGATGCCTAGGGAGTCAGTGGACACGGCCCAGAGGAACTCTGTCCAGAGGTGTGATTGTACAAGGGATCAGAAATAGGCCCTATAACCACAGAGCACCCTCCCATCCATCTTCCTTTAACAGCATGATAGGGAAATATAGTATCCACATGTAAATAAGGGAAGAAAGAGAACCCAGGGATCTACAGACGGTCAGCCTCACTTCAGTCCCCAGCAAAATCATGGAGCAGGTCCTCAAGGAATCCATTTTGAAGCACTTGAAGGAAAGGAAGGTGATCAGGAACAGTCAACAAGGATTCACCAAGGGCAAGTCATGCCTGGCTAACCTAATTGCCTTCTGTGATGAGATAACTGGCTCTGTGGTGTAGTGGGGTGGTTACCCACTCCTGCCCTTTGCAGCTTAAAACAGCCCAGGAGGGGGCTGTAGCTGGGGCAAGAAGCCTGGGCTGATTGGGAGGAAGCAGGCTCAGCTGCAGCCAGGTCCCAGTCAGGCCCAGCTGGCCACTATAAGAGGTAGTGAGCCAGGAGCCAGTCTCTCTCTCTAGCTGTAGAGGGAGATGGACCTGGCAGCGGGGAGCTAGAGATCGGGTACCTAAGTGGAGCAGGACCGGGGGAAGGCAGAGGAGCTGGGGAGCTCCTGCCTGGAAAGCCAGGCGGCAACCTAGCTTTAGGCCAAGAGGTACTGGGGGATGCAGGAGGCAACCCAGGGGTAGGCAAAGGGCAGCAGGTCCAAACCCCCTTTGCCGATGATGACAGGCTGATACTGCAGTCTGCCCCAGGGTGTGGGGCTAGCCAATGACTGGACAGTTGCCAATACACTGAGGTAAAGTGGGGATAGTAGGGCGGGGGTTCCCCTGGGAGGGGGAGACCCAGTTAAAGGGGCACTGGGGTCCAGGGAGGGACACGGGGCCAGTAGCTGGAAGGCAGATCACCCGCCAGCGGAGGGCGCTCTGGACACTGGACTGAGCTGATTCCCAAGGATGACCAGTAGGATGCACCACGGGGTTGAGGCTGCCCAGTTACAGTGGATATGGGGGTGTCATAAACAGATAGTTAAGGGTTAATGTCTCTTTTACCTGTAAAGGGTTAAGAAGCTCAGTGAACCTGGCTGACACCTGACCAGAGGACCAATGGGGGGACAAGATACTTTCAAATCTTGGTGGAGGGAAGTCTTTGTTTGTGCTGTTTGTTTTGTTCGTTGTTCGCTTTCAGGACTGAGAGGGATGGGACATCATTCCAGGTTCTCCAAATCTTTCTGAATCAGTCTTTCATGTTTCAAAATTGTAAGTAGTAGCCAGGCAAGGCGGATTAGTCTTATGTTTATTTTCTCAACTTGTAAATGTATATTTTTGCTGGAAGGATTTTTACCTCTGTTTGCTGTAACTTTGAACCTAAGGCTGGGGGGGTGTCCCTCTAGTCTGTATGAATCTGAGTACCCAGTAAAGCATTTTCCATCCTGATTTTACAGCGATAACTTTTACTTTTTTTCTTTCTTTAATTAAAAGCTTTCTTTTTAAGAACCTGATTGATTTTTCCTTGTTTTAAAATCCAAGGGATTGAGTCTGAACTCACCAGGGATTAGTGGGGGGAAAGGAGGGGGGATGGTTAATTCCTCCTTGTTTTAAGATCCAAGGAGTTTGGATCTGTGTGAAGCCTCTCAAGGCAACCCAGGGAGGGGAAAGTCTGGGGGGAAAGAAGGGGGGATGGTTAATTTCTCCTTGTTTTAAGATCCAAGGGGTTTGGATCTGTGTTCCCCAGGGAAGGTTTTGGGGGAACAGAAAGTGTACCAGACACTAAATTCTGGCTGGTGGTAGCATACCAGATCTAAGCTAGTAATTAAGCTTAGAAAAGTTCATGAAGGTCCCCACTTTTTGTACTCTAAAGTTCAAAGTGAGGAAAAAAAACCTTGACAGGGGGAAGCAGTGGATGTGATATATCTTGGCTTTAGCAAAGCTTTTGATACTGTCTCCCACAGTATTCTTGCCAGCAAGTTAAAGTAGTATGGATTGCATGAGTGGACTATAAGGTAGATAGAAAGTTGGCTAGATTGTTGGGCTCAATGGGTAGTGATGAGTGGCTCAATGTCTAGCTGAGTGTATCAAGCAGAGTGCTCCAGGGGTCGGTCCTGGGGCCGGTTTTGTTCGACATCTTTATTAGTGATCTGGATGATGGGATGAATTGCACCTTCCGCAAGTTCTCAGATGACACTAAGCTGGTGGGGGGAAGTAGATACGCTGGAGGGTAGGGATAGGGTCCAGAGTGACCAAGACAAATTGGAGGATTGGGCCAAAAGAAATCTGATGAGGTTCAACAAGGACAAGTGCAGAGTCCTGCACTTAGGAAGGAAGAATCCCATGCACCACTACAAGGCTGGAGACCAACTGGCTAAATTTCTCAGAAAAGGACCTGGGATGAGAAGGTGAATATGAGTCAGCAGTGTCCCCTTGTTGCCAAGAAGGCCAACGGAATATTGGGCTGTATTAGTAGGAGCATTGCCAGCAGATCAAGGGAAGTGATTATTCCCCTCTTTTCAGCACTGGTGAGGCCACACCTGAAGTATTGTGTCCAGTTTTGGTGCTCCCATTACAGAAAGGATGTGGACAAATTGGAGAAAGTCCAGCAGAGGGCAATGAAAATGATTAGGCGGCTGGGACACATGACTTACGAGGAGAGGCTGAGGGAACTGGGGTTATTTAGTCTGCAGAAGAGAAGAGTGAAGGGGGATTTGATAGCAGCCTTCAACTACCTGAAGGGGATTCCAAAGAGGATGGAGCTAGGCTGTTCTCAGTGGTGGCAGATGACAGAACAAGAAGCAGTGGTCTCAAGTTGCAGTTGGGGAGGTCTAGGTTGGATATTAGGTAACACTATTTCACAGGAGGGTGGTGAAACACTGGGATGGGTTATCTAGGGAGGTGGTGGAATCTCCATCCTTAGAGGTTTTTAAGGCCCAGCTTGACAGAGTCCTGGCTGGGATGATTTAGTTGGTGTTGGCCCTGCTTTGAGCAGGGGTTTGGACTAGATGACCTCCTGAGGTCTCTTCCAACCCTATTATTCTATGAAGGGCACTAGTAGATGAGAGGAGTAGTATCACTGGGCTATTGTCCAGAGAGCCCAGGGATAGTTCCAGTAGTTGAGAGGTGGATTATCTGTCTGGGTGCAAATGACTTGGTGAACTGCAAGAGGGTTTAAAGATGGGTTTGGGTGAGGTAACTCTCTGAGCTGTGCAGTGAAGCTTTGGGCAATTTAGAGAGGGTAGCAGAAGAGATCAGCAGCTGCATAGAGCATACTTGTCTGTAGAATCAAAGTGTAGTTTCCTGAAGATTAATATACTTTTCCAGAAGGAGCTACTGCTTTACACAACATTATGTTGAGATTTTACTTGCACAGAAGTCAGGAAATTCAAAGTTGCTGGTTCCTACAGGAACTGTAACTCAGCCCCTTGGAAGTAGTGGTGATAAACTTTAAGCAGAGGAAGCAGCTGTAGACTTTTGTTACAATCATAACATCCAAAGAAAGCAAAACACTTAACTATCTCAAATAGCCCAGTCACCCACTCTAAAAACTTCAGTCTACAGTATATATGGATGTCTAGCTCTCAGAAAGGTAGGAATTTAGGACTTCCTTAGAAACTATTTTCTCTGTGAGTACTTGGTTATTATTGAATTCTCCAGCACCAGCTCCCCTTCTTACAGGTGTGTTTCTGAGCTTGTATTTATTTATTTATTTATTTTTGTTTTAAGGGGGTGATTATGGGTAACTGGTCCTTTAAATCTGTGAGAGAGAAGCAGCTGCAGCACTAATTGGCCATTTTGTATCTGGCTGCTGTTTGCTGAATTGCTGTCTCTTCCAACTGGTAAATATTTTTTAACCCTTATTACATTTTTTCCTGTTTTTGTCAATCCCTGAGGACAGGTAGATTTTTACAGCTCCTTTGTGTATCTGATCATGAAACGGTCCAGAGCCCCTACTTGTTTACAGTTTAAACTTCACAAAGCTGTGCCAAATGGAGTAATCAGGCAGCTCTGGGGATTGAAAGTCCAAATGTGTTTCTAGTGAGTGTACAGGAAACTTTGAGGGGCTAATTCACTATTGCCCTGAACTGTAGGTGGCCATTTACACAAGTGCAAAGTAAGTGCATTGTAAAACAGTTCCATATCAGAACGGTTGCATTTTGCACACACTCTGCTCTTCTGTGAATGAATAAATAAGGTACAGGAAAACAATGAATTGGTCCTTTTAAACATCCACCATTTGTGGGAGGCAGAATGTGAGACAGCTAGGACAAAACAGCAGGCAACTCAAGTTGGGTTTTTTCGCTGTTTGTTTTCTGGTGTGCATATTGGTTTGTAACAAGCAAGGTGATAAAACCTTGAGGAGGAAAGATTGCTGATTGAAAGGTTGTTTTATTCTATTGCTTAACCAGTTGATCACTCTGCTTCCTTAAACAGTAGTATTTTATGGAGAGTTAACTTTTATACCTTCATATAGATGTGAACTGGTCAAGCTATGGCAGGCTGTGGGTACTATCTCCTAGCATTTTTTTGATTCTTGTATGAATAAACTGTCAGTGCAACTTTGGGTCTAAACAGGATTATTGCTTTTTTCAGAAGTAAAGGGGAAAGGTGCCAGAGTGAAAGTAACTGTGTTTTGGGGTGATTACCAAGTCAAACAAATGTATGCATGCTATTAAACTGGCTTTATAAAATATATTTTTATACTGACATTGCCTTATTGAAGAATTATAAGGCAGCTTTCAGCTTCAGCTTGTTAGACAGCAAAGTTACTCAACTAGGACTTTCTGGTTGCTTCCTGGTAGGAGACCGACAAGAAACTGGATCAGCTTTGCATTAGTGAAAGCAGGCAGCATTCCTCACTGGATTAATAACTAGCAAAAGCATTGGTTTCTGTATAAAGCTAGCAGTGATACTGAGGTCTTCTTATTATCATTTAGTGCTGTTTGGAGTATCAGAGCTGATGAATCAATACAAATTGCTGATGCTAAATCGTATTAAGGAAAAAAAGATTATGGGATAATTTTTTCTTATTTATTTCTGAGGAGATGAAATGAATGCTCAGAAAGTGAGAGGGATTTGAGACTACTGAAGGCTAAAGTTATTTGTTACCCAAAGATTAGATAGGTATTTAAATATAAGCTTTCACAGTCGGTGTACTTTAATCCTTTTACTGGAAACTCTTGCTATTTTTAAGAGATGAAAGGGCAATTCACTCACTCTGTTTCACTTGATGTATTTTAAACACAATAAGATAGATGGCTATTTACCTGGTCTATCATTCACTTGGAAATTGATTTAAAAAACAACAGAAACTCATGGGATTTATTGACCTCTCACAGTCATCTTATTAGAATGACTTTTGGTTGTTTCACCAACATTCCAACCATGTTCTTTCAGGAGAGAAATTGGCAGCAAATCTAATAAAGTTCAGAAGAGTGCTGGTCAAAAATATTCTTGACCTCCCTCTCTGAATTTATCCCATTCTTTGAGCTAAATATAAGGAATACAGTGTATAAAATTGGACAACTTTAGCACCGATGTTTATCTAGTCCAACCCCACTGAAGTTAATGACATCTATGGCTGGGCAAAATGCATTTACACATGGATGAGTTTGGGCCAATATCTAGGTTGCTTGGAAAGTACTATGTCGTGAATAGCATTCTAACAACTGTCTATATACATGTTTATAATGCAGTATCATGCAAAATAATTGAAATATTTATTAAAACATTCATTTTTTGTTAAAGTAACAATTATGCCCAACTTCACATAACTAAGCCCTTTGAGGCTTGAATTGTCTTTTTAAAATGTGCTTGTACAGAGCCCAGCACAATGTGGCCTGACTGGAATCTCTGGGGTGCTACTATAACACAAGTAAATAGCAACAGTAATGAGTGTTGCGTCAGTGCCTGAATCAAGAATCTACTTCTGAAACTTCATCCTCTACTCTGATTACATTCTTTTAGAATGTGTTTGTGCAGCACCTTGTACAAGGGGGCCCTGCACTGACTGGGGATTTCATTTATTTTTTTGTTGTTCTTTAACAGGTAAGACAAATAAATCTAATTCTCTCAGTTAACATGGGGTCTTCCAATGCAAAACAGTTACATATTAATAATGAGTACACGTCAGTGGATACAGTAACATTTTTCAACATTTCACCTTTTCTAAACTGCCACTGTCAAATAAAATGTAGGCTGAAGATGTTGGAGACTGAGGATAACCATAGTAGGAACGGCTCAGTTACTTTATTTTACAGTACAACTGAATGGCTTATTCTACATTTGTTTACAGAAAACTAACCAAAAATGAGATATTAAAACAATGACTTAGCTCAGGTTATTTATTCATGCTATGTTTCCTGAGATACTTTTTTCTAGTTCAAGTTCCAGGCTGTGTGAGCAATTTGTAGCATGCTTGTATCATTGTAAGATGTGAATTTAAAAAAAAAAAAACAACCAGAAACCTCTTTCTGTTTATTTTGGTAAAGTGAAATGTTGTTTCTTGACGTTGCATTTTAAAAAATAGATAAAAACAGTTTTTATCTTTACGTGTCTTTGGGAAAAAAATTCTACCTCAAGAAATTTCTTTAACAAAGAGAACATTATTTCAGACTCTAACATTTCTGTCTGCCTATTATCATTAGTCATAAGCTAAGCCCTGCACTAAATGTCTAGTGAGCACAGATAATGTTCATTTTGTCTGGAAGACAGGTTGCCGCCTGTCAAGGAGAGATGGAATAAATGACAGGTTTGGACTCTGTGCCTTGCAGGCATATTAGGCTAAGAAATCGCCAACATGATGAAAAATTATTTTGTCAAAAATTTGTAGGTCACCCATCATTGTCTAATGTATTCTGTGATTAATTGCTAGCATAGATCAGCATTATGTCTTTCCAGTGAATCGCTTAATTGTTGCCTGCTTCATGCTCTTAATGTAATGACGAGGCATCTGGTCCTTTCACATGTGCTTTTAAATGCCAGCTTTTGCATCCAGGTTACGGGAACTGTAACATTAAACTTAAAGAACTAGCTGAAATTAAAACTTCCGGAAACCCATCTCTTTTTGCTTTTTTATGGCTGTGCGCATGGTAGGCTGAGTGTTAGTGTTAATGTATGTAGATTTTATTTCTGATGAGTGATTATTTGACTGCTCATTTTACGAAGATTTATGGTGTGCTTTCTATCTCCTGACTGCAGTGCTACTCTTATCTTTAATAAAAGAGATGAGGACATTAATCAGCCTTTGTCAGGAGTCCTGACTAAGACATTAAATGTACTGTATGGGATAGGTAAACACGCTCCAGATCCTTCTCTACTCCAGTAGATCAGGCAAAAAAACACTCATTATATTTATCATAATTTCACATCTGCTGTTTTTGAAGCAATGTACCATGAGGCCATAAACTGTATTACAACTGTGCATAAATTCAACTGATTTGTGGCTGGAGTAACTAATTCCTAAAGTACATTTTAGAAAAACAAGCAGTGAGCCCTGAAATTGCAATTCCATAAAGGCACTAAATTACTGACTTCAGAATCAAGAATTTGCTTGATGTGATTCTGCAGTGACCATTTTATAAAAAGTGACAGTGCGCCAGTGATTGAGTCAATAAAATAAGGACGAGTGAGCCGTACACTCAAACAAGATTAAAGAGAAAGAGAATGACACAGGACAGACACATGAGATATAAATAGAGGAAAGAGTAATATTTCCCCCCAAAATGTCTTTAGGATATAACTATTAATAACAAGAACGTTAATATGTCAGTAATCATTTAACTATTTGAATAAAATAGAAACATTAATATCTTGGTTTTAGTTAAACATACAAAATGATGTTATGAAGCAAGGCTGTAATTCATGAATTATAAAAGGATTGTAAATATTGTGTCAGAATGTCTCACAGGGTTAAACTGCCCTGATTTTGTCACTTGAAAATTACAAGTAGCCCAAACGAAGTCAATGGAATTACACCCGTCTATAAATGATATAAGTAGAAAAAGAATCAGGCCTAAATGTGTTAAAGTGAGTGTACAAAGGCAACCTTTTCCTAAATTAGAAAGCACATAGAGGTTATCATAGTATAAACATTCAACTTGATATTTCACCATCATCTCTATGGATGAAGTAACTTTTTCTCCCATATCTTTCAGGACTTAATAATGAAATGAAGAGTAAGATTGTGCCTGGCTTTTCTCAGCCCTTCTTTGTCTTTACCTGTCCCAGCTGCAGAACCTAGACAGATTTAGCGACACATCAAAAGGACCAGCCTTCTAAGTATGGGAGATGTAACCAAAAGTGGCATTGCTTTAAAAAAAAACAAAACAAACCAAAAACAAAAAAAACCCCGATGTTCATTTTTTATTAAGACAAAAGAAGAATATGGGACATAGAATTTTAGGAAATATAATATCTGAGAAGAAAAGCTAAAAGCGTAGATAAGTCTGGCTTTTCCTCTAAGGGATGACCGTGTGTGTTGGTACATTTACTCATGAGAGAACATTTCTCTTGTATGATTTTTTAAAAAAAAGATTTTAATGCATGGCTTCTGAAAAAATTGGTCTCCAATTATTTTATGCATCACTGTCGTCGTTGGTAGATGTGCAATAAGACTGGTATAACATGTGATGCTTATTAGCCTCTAAAATTGTATGTTTTGAAACAGCACCCTCATGTGAATTTAGCTGATTAGTGGTTACCCAGACTGACCACAGGATTCCACTGTGTGTATGTATGTGGAGAGAGAGCATTCACTTTGGAAAATGAAAGTAATATAGTCCCGTTTGATTCTGTTAAAAATGTGTATATTGCTCAGTTTTAGTACTAGATCACCTATCAAGCCTGGTCAACTTTTATGGTTATAAATCTGCAGAGATTATACTGAATATCTCTATATGCATTGTCCATTATATCAAGATAAAAAGTGTTTGTTTGCATCCATATGCATCGCACAGTTTCTATCTAATAGCATCAATCTGTGCATCACTGAGCGTTTCTTTTCCTGACCTTATTACTTTACTGAAATTAAGCTTGAAACAATCTGATGTCAGATATTGTATATCTACTTTTATTGCCAGCCTTGCTGAGCTCCTCCATATTGCTAGTGCTGCATCTCATTTTAGATAGGTTTAACCAGATATATATTCTCCTGTTTATTGAGAGACTGATAAATTGTCTTCCATGTTCTAAAATAGGAGGCTAGTCTTTCTCATACATTTCTGAGAACAAATGTAAATTCACATGTGCACAGCTCACCAAAATTCATAGTTCTTTTCTTGGCATCACAAATAAATCCAGCATATCAGTAGAGATGAGTAAGGACAATACAATGAAGTTGACTTTGGTTCAGCATTTCTGATTTAGTGGCAGTTTCAAATGTACTTGAAGAATCTGTAAAAGTTTGATTATTATGGTATATTCAAAAGGATTGGCTCAAACAACAAAGCTACACTAGAATGAATTGTAAGGATTCAATAAAATGCAAACTACCTTCAAACCAATGCAAGCTTTTTCCCTTCCACCCACCCCCATCTCCTTTCTCTCTTTCCATTATCATATAAACGTAGCAGTTTCCTGCAGAGTTCCACTGCAGTCAAATAAAATTCAATGATAAAAATCACTCAATAGCTCCATTAAAATGCAACTAAAATTATTCTTATATTAATCCCCTGGATGTGATCTATTTAGGAGCTGTCTGACATTTGCATAGATTTTTCCATATACAGGGCCTGATCCTGCTCTTTGAAAAATGATCAAGGCTTACCGGCATGAGTAGGGAAATTTTATCCCTTTATAGTTATTCTTAGACCTATTCCACATCCTTGATATAACAAATACTCTGATACTCATGTGAGCAGCTGGCTGGTGGGACACTGGTGAGCTGGGTGGGTGGATGGGGATGCTGACTCCATCTGCACCCAATCACAAATCCCAGATGTAGGGCTAGCTTCCAGTTTACCACAGTTAATCTGACAGCCCTACACAGTATTCTAGTCTAGTCTATTCGTGCTGCTATACAGTGCTCATCACCATGATATTTGAGTGCTTTCCAATGAGAAATAAACAGCTGTTCTATGTGGTTTCTTCTCCATACCTAGAACAACACTCATTAGTTAAAGGGAGAGAGCCTTAACAAATACCACGAGACAGTCTGCAATTAGGAGTCAGAGGCCTGGGAGCTGTCAGTGTACAGTGTCCCCCATTGTATGCTCATTGCACACGGCCACATCAATTAGCTGCAATGCTGGGAACCGAGGAAGGGCCTGGCTTTTACTAAAGAGCAGGAGTACATTTGTTTAAAAAGATGGCCATTGCTCATTTGTGCAGCCCAGGATCGTATTACCTCTAAGATCCACCTGCCCTTTTCCTCAAACATGTCCCTTTTTCATAGTACTTTCATGGTTGTCAAGCCAGGAAGTGTAAGGTCAGGGGAGGTGTGAGTACATGCTGAGTGAGCCTGTGTTTGATGTGGAATTTGCTATCCATGCCTGCTGAGGCAGCTTAAGCACCTGCTCTGGAGGCCAATTCCTGTATTTAGCCACTTAAGCACTGCTTGACCCTGTGCAGGATCAGTCTCATAACGGTATGTACTGCAAAATAAGGAAGGGGAAGCCAGCCGAACCAAATGGTTTTGACAGCTTCGCTCGTTTGCGAAAAACCCTTTGCCTTAAACACCTAATTCTTCACTCTATTCCCAAGAGGAAAGTATAGAAGAATGGGAAAAAAAGGTGTTTAAAATAAACAAAACATACTTATTCATACAAAATAATGCCATCGCTGAAATACTGTGCTCTTTGTCAGCAAAATACATAACGTCAGATTGTAAATTCATTGTTCAAAGTGCCAGCAACATGTCCCTATAAACAAACATGTTTTTTTCATATTTACCTTCATTGAGGTTTGGCTTTTCTCTACCTGAAGCAAAAAGTTTCCTTTTCTTGTCCTTGAAAAACTGCGGTGGGGGTGGGGGGTGGGGTCTTTTTTCTTGTAAACTGAGCATATTTGGTTTAGAAGCCACTGAAACCTGTTAAACATGGAAAACCACAATGGCATTTTTTACGTCATTTTTCACAGTACACCCACACTTTACATTGGGAAACAACATTTCTCTGCTGCAGTGGTGCTCAAACTTTTCCCATCACACCCCCATTTCCAGTACTGGGATCTGTCTCTTCCCACCCCTCCCCCGCCCTTTACTGCACTGTTGGCTCAGTAGAGGAGCTTGGGCTCATGGCAGAGCTGGGGGGCAGAACTGGAGATGGGGGAGAAGCTGGGGCTAGAGGCAGAGCTGGGCTGGCGTGAAGGAGGGGCCAGAGCTGGGGCTAGGAGTGGAGCTGTGGCTGAGGTCAGGAGTGGAGCCACTGCTGGGGCTGGGAGCCGGGGCCAGGAGCAAAGGCGCAACTGGGAGTGGGGCTGGAGCCTGCGGTCCAAGGCTGGGGATGGGACTGGGCCAGAGCAGAGCTGGGGGCAGAGCAGGGCTGGGTGGCGCTCTCTCCCTGTCCCTCATGGAGGCGGGTGCAGGCCTCCCCGCACCTGCCCAGGTGTCCTCAGTGCCCATCTAGGGGGGCACGCCCCACAAGTGGACAAACTTTGATTTTTGCCCATTTATTTCATACTGTGCAGAAGCCATGATGGCTTGGATTGGCTTACTGCCTGCTTTCTATCCTGCCTCGCAGCTGATTAGACACAAGGGGATCAGGATTCATCTATTAATTTGCGCTCTATCCACTGCCCTTTTGCTTGCGTGGTAGCAGGACTGCAACCCTCACCATCCTGCTTGAACAGGATCCGTGGGATTTTTCAAGGGAAAAAAATAAAGATATTAAAAAAAAAATAGATGTTGGAGAACAGTGTGTCCCTCTCTTAGGTAAATCAAATTAATTTAATTCCAAAACTATATTTTTCAGTGTCCTTTTGGGAAAAACAAAGAGAAATCAACACAACCTTTCAGTTCTGATGCCATTTACTAAGATGCAACACTCCCATTGCCTGCAAATAGCAGCCAGATGAAACTTGTTAGAAGATTAAGTTTCAATTACAGTTGACATTTTGAAAACGCCTCTGTCATATCCCAAAACCCCGAGAATCACCTGTTTCTGTACATCAGCTGATCAAAGTGACATCACTGGTGAAAACTACTAAAGAGATACGGTCACTGACATTTCAGTGCTCTGGTGACCATAGGACACAGTGACACTGGAGTCAATGGTGGAGAGCAGTCAGACATCATTCCCAACAGGATTCTGGCACATGGAATGCTTTGCTGTTAAGATTGCATTGATGCTAGTGTGATTTCATGGGGGTTACATGTACTGGGAGTTCTCCATTGCAGGGGAGTGATATTTATGTTTCTCACCACTACTCACTGTAAAAGAATGGAGGGGAGGGGAAAGAAGGTGCTTTTGAAACAAAAAAGTGACAGGGGAGATGTCATAAACAGATAGCTAAGGGTTAATGTTTCTTTTACCTGTAAAGGGTTAACAAAGGGAACCAAACACCTGACCAGAAGACCAATCAGGAAACCGGATTTTTCAAGGTGAGGGAGGGAACTTCTGGGTGTGTTTTGTCTTTGTTCTGCCTGTTTGTTTTCTCTCGGCTATGAGGGAAGAGCTTTTTTTTTTTTTCTCCAAGCTTCTTTCTACCCTTCTGTTCCCAAGTTGTGAGTACAAAAGGAAAAACAATAGGTTTATATTGTATTTTGTATTTACATGTGTGGAGTTGCTGGAATGTTTAAATTGGATATCTTTTTGAATAAGGATGATTATTCATATTTTCTTTTAAGCAATAGCCCTGTGTTATGTCATCTTGATGCAGTGATCATGTCATGTGTTTNGGGGGGGGGGGGAGGCGGAGAGAGAGAGAGAGAGAAAATGTAACAGAAAGTTACTATTACAGAAGATGAAGTGTGTTTGCTTCAAGGGACAGCTGGATTCTGTCTGGTGTAGAAATTTTCTTCTGTCCTGCTATTTTGCTCTTCCTGGTGTTTGAGCAAAATAATGATGATTAGTACAACTTTAAAGAGTTAAGTCACTACGCAAAGTCTGTTTATGGTCATGTGGTCAGTCCTTATTAGGCTGAAGGGCTGGCCTCCTATGCGAATATTTATCCGCTTGTTTACCTTAGGAATGTGTAGATGCAGAAGGAAGGAATTTGGGTGTTGGAAGAGAGTGGCTGCAGTGTACGATGACCATTATGTGCTTGAAAAATCTTGCAAAAAAATCTTGAACTCTCTGTGGATAATTATTTTAATTTAGTCATCCGTAATAAATGGTAATATGACATCCTTTCAAATCAGTATGGAATATAGATTTCTATTTACAAAAGAAGGCAAATGTTATTCAGTTCAACATGTCCAAACAATTACTAAATTATGAAATTTGGCTATGGACAGTAGTGTGTTAGATTTGCCTCATGTCTATTTTATGTCTCATGAAATATTTCTGATTATAGAAATATTTATATTTAAATAGATATATGTACAACTAAGAGAAGATGAAGTAATAGTAAGAAAATATTTTAGACTTTAAATGTAGTAATGTCTTTAAAGAACATTCACTGTTTTATTCCTGTAATTTTGGCTACATTATCTTAATCTTATCTCAGTGAAGTAAGAGCAGTATTGCAGGAACTGAGACCCAAATCTCAAAGAATTAATCAGTTACTAATTAACATGGTGCATCATTAGTGGTTGTGAAATAGAACACAGCATATTCATCACTGTAAAAAGCTTGATTAAATTTATAATGTAATATTAGGTATTTGGCTATTTCTATCATACTGTTATGGTTCTTTGCTGTGCTGACTGCAAAATATAATAACTTCTAAGCAGTGTGTAAAACAAAGTGCTCAATTCACTTTATTAAAATATCCAATAATAATTGATTTAAAGGCAATAAAATGTGTTCATTAGAGGTTTTATATTCAAGAAATATTGAAAGTATACCTAAAACTGTCACTTTTATTGTGAATGAACAGGATAATATAATTTGAAAAGAGTATGATCATACTAAAGATTTGTCCTGCAGCATTATCTGATAGCTCGTAAAGTGCTGAAATTTAATATGATGCTTTCAGTCAGTTTAATTGAAATTTAATTGCCACTTTGGGCAGAAGGTTTAGATCTGATCAATAAAATATTAAAGATTTTTTTGCTTTCGCTTGGAACAGTTTCTTCGCTGATGCATCAAGTGTACCCTATGTTTTAGGAAATATTTGTTTGTTATAGTTCATACCATGCTCAATATCACTTTCTAATCTGAATGTTTTAATGTGCTTCACAGATAAATAGTAGAAATAATAAAGCAATAGTTGATCCATCTAATTACAGTAAGATGAAAGAAATAACGGTCACCTTCAGAGTCATGAGAAAGGCATTAATGTAAAAGAGCTATAAATATTTTGAAATGTCAAACCTCAGAAAGACAGAGTCCAACGTGAGCCTAGCTGTAAATCAGCCACAAAGAAGGACCTTGGAAAAAAAGATGGTTCTTTGGTATTTTAGAAATAATTACTAATACAAAAAGAGTAATGATGAACCTATAAATTACATTAAAAAGGGCCATTAGAGGAGGATTAGTTTATAAAGCTGAGATGGTTCCTGAAAATTGTCCTGCTAGTTATTTCTACTTTTCATTTCATATTATTCATGAACCCCAAAATTATCTGATTAATGATAAACTAATTGATTGCTACTTTGCAATTCAAATACTATGACCAAGTCTGATATCTCTTTAGTGTAATCCATACAGCATCTTCATTTTCTTTCTTTTGCTGATGGTGTCGGGAGAATTATTTTAACTTGTTCTGCATAATCCTAGAGGGGAAACTTCAATCCAAGCAGTGCCTAAGCTAAAATCTTATATGGAGTTTGCTCAGACTGAAGAATGCTGGGTGTCAACATCCAAAGTGAACCTTCCCATTCCCTTCTTAAACACTTAATCCTGTTCCCAACTAACCACTATCACATGACCTTGATGAGAGCAGACACATAGGGATGTGCTTGAAAGGCCACTACCCTAATTATCAAGTTGTCTGCAGTAATGCAGTTGATCTACAAACTAACAAACAAGCAAACTGCCATACCGCAAAGCTTATTATTAAGATCTTGGATTTTCTGTACTGGATCATACCACCCTGTTATCAGATCACTGGGCTACAATTCATGAGAATTTTTATTCTTTGAAATGAGACAATGCTTCTAGCAGCAATGCATGAGCTCTGCTCTACACTGCCGGGAGCAGAGCGAGAAGGGGGAAGATTTGGGGAACAGGCTGTCTACAGGAATAACTGTATCAAAGCAGCATAAGCTATGATGCAAGTTGTTTATTATTTGAGTGGCAGTAGCTCTGACTCTGTAGTTTAAGTGGTGTGGTAGGGGCCTGCATAGGGCAGGGGACAACCATCAGCAGCATGGCAAATTTGTGATCTTTTTTACCACTGAAGGATGATGTGCACAGGCATGAACACAACAGAATTATTTGTATGGCCTAAAATCGATGGTGTATCAGAACCACTTCCTATGGATCACTTAGTGTGAAAAAGTATGGCCATTTTCACTGCCTTTTCCATTCTGTACTGCCAGTTAGCCAGCCCAAAAGGATTGATGATGTGGTCCATTGAACAGCTGATGTGGTCTCTTTTCCCCTTAATGAGGCCCTTAAACTTATACCCACTTACCAAACACATGCGCATGCATGCATGCCCCACCCCCTGCAAGTTACACATCTCTCTGAATATGGCTCAGTGAGTAGTGGAGTCTAGTATGGTAGAAGACAAGAGTGTAACAATGAAAATAGCTGACAGCAGGGATAAGTTTTAGTACCCCTCTTGAATTTTACAGATTCTTAAGTATTTTAGCTTTCTTATACCCTTCAGGTTCCTCAGGATGTGTTCTACCAATTCAGACATGGTTATGCAGGTGACTTGTTGGTAAGTGGATGTAAGTAGGCTTAGGGGGTTTCAACATTGACCATTTTATACCTCCTTACTTGTCCAGGGGATGTATTAAGTTATTTCTATTTTAGTGGGGGGAGGGGGAAGGGGCACAGGCAATCATGTATGTAAAATATACAGGTAGATGTACATGTTTTGCAGGCTGTCAGTATCAGAGGAAGGAATAGGTGTAGTATCATATTTAAAACATAGCTCCCATGGGGACAAATCTTTGTTTCATTTAAAAATAAAAAGCAAGAGAAATAATTTTAAATTTTGTGCAATATGTGGAACATATAGAGCTGAAAGTTTATATTGGTGTTAAGATTCAGCAAATGAAGAGATGAACTGAGTATCTGTTCATTACCCAGCTAGAATTAAGATTGGCAGCTGTCCCATCTTTATTTACTGTTTACAGGAACTTGTAACCTTTTGTAAAGTAGATGGGAACATAAGATCTCAGCTAAATTGCAAATGGCATCCAATTTGACAAAAGGTTGATTTGAAAAATCATAGCAGAACAAAATAACAAAACAAAATCTCCCAGCACCAAAACCAACCTACCAGACAAGTAGCCAAATATTTGACTAAACAAAGAACCAGGTAAAAACAAATAATCCCCTAACCCAAATATGACTTCAGGACAATGGTTCAAAAACCACTGCCTTTGGTGCATAGCTCTTGCTCATGTTGGGGGTATGATTCTTGAGTGATGTGGTCTGATGGAGAGAGTTTGTAACTAGGGAGCCAAGCCAATTTCTTGGTTCTGTCTGTGACTTGTATGGCCTTGGGGAAGTCACCTTCTCTGTGTTTCTTTCTCCATTTGTAAAATGGGGAGCTAAGATCTCATTACTTACCTACCTCATGGGAGTATTGTGAGATTTCAGTGCTTAACATTTGTATAGCACTTTGAAAATGTTAAGTGCAGGGTAGTAGTATTCTCTGGTCAGGTTTAGGCTGGGGGCTTCAGTTTTTAATACTCTAGTCCATTTCTCCAGTTTCCCAACTTCTTTTTTGGGTTTCTGGGGGTTAAAGATGAAGGGCATTATTGTGGGAGTGTTACTTGTGCAGCTCACTCCTCTTTTCCAGGGCTAATCAATCCTGTTCTCTGCTTGAAGAATACTGGGGCGGGGGAAGGGAGGGAGTGAAGCACTAATTACAGGTGGTACAGAAGTGGACAAGAGTGTGGGTAAAGTGAGTGGAACGCAGCTGATTTAAAAAAAGAAATCTCCATTTCTCTCAGCAGCAGGGAGATACAATCTTCTTTTTCATATCTCAGGGTGAGAAGGAAGATACATCTCCCTTCCCAGTAGTTGGGGGCTGGTAGTATACCAGGAGATCAGAAACATAAAAGGTTATTTATGAATATAGGAAGTCTATCCACAAGACCTGAAATCTGTCATTTCATCACACTCCTAGGACTTGAGGTGTAGACATGCTAATTTGGCTCTGGCATGTCCAGCACACCTATACACCAAAATATAGCCACCCATGTGGTTTAATGGCAGACTATTATACGGCAGTGTGGGGGAGGTGGTTTTGGGTTCAAGTTTTCCATTTCTCCCAAGTCACCTAGGACTGGTAGTTCTGTGGAAGCAACATGTTTAGCTCCTGGAGGAGACAGAACTTCAGTCTGCCTTTGAGCCGCTCACTCTTGTCCTTAGTGTGATACTAATGAGCTCTGAAAGGAATTGAGTCCAGTCCTTTTTAGACACTGGGTCACCGTAATGTAGAGCTTGAAGGAGCATGGATGATCTTGGGAGACCATATATTCCATTCTAGATACGTTTAAATGCATGATCCTATTTGATTTTTCAAACAGTCAACTTCTTTAATAGCCTACCTAGGCTGAGAGCTTACTAACCAGGCTCTGGCCTGCTATCTTTTGATCCCTGATCCCTTTAAGATTCCTTGACAAGTGGGTGGAGATAACTCCAGGAGAACAAGATTTTAAAAAGCCAGGTCCTAAGCAACCAGAAGAGCTAGAAAACAGGGGAGTTTGGTGAGGGAGTTTAGAGAATGAGCATGAGAAGCAGATACTCTAAACTTAGGTCAGTAACCCCCACACCCCAAACAAAGAACAAACAAACAAAAAACCCCTGCAAGAGTAAAAATAATGCAGGCATAAGTCCAGCAGCTGAGTGGGGGCTATCCAGTTTATTGCACTGAATACAACATGTATGATTACCTACCTTGGGGGCATGTGGTGTATGTATATATTCAGTGCAAGCAACTTTTGGCCCTCAGAGACCTAGTATAGGCTCTTGAGATTAGAGTGGCTGAACTAGAGGAGCTAAAGGAGACAGAGATGTACACAGAGGAGACTTTCAGAGACACAATAGAGCAGTCCCGCCTCCAGTCTGACAGTGCTGTTGAGAAGGATGAAGGTCTTGGGGAAGAAGAACATCAAGACTGAGTGGAGGGCAGTGATCCCATAGCTGAGATCCTCCTTCCAGATGATGTCATGGTATGCTTTTGCACTGAGTATACCCTCTGGCGGAAGGGACCTAGTTACCAGGAAGAGACAAGTAACAGTAAAGGGGGATTCAATTATTGGAAATATAGATAGATGGGTTTGTGATACTAGGAGAACTCCAAGGTGAATTACTTGCTGGGTGTGAATGTTGTGGACCTCTCGAGATGTCTAGATAGACTAATGTGCAGGACTGGGGAGGAGCCAGTGGTCATGATACATGTAGGTAACAATGACATAGTGAAAAGTAGAGGAGAGATCCTGAAGGACAAATTTAGGCTGCTAGATTGAGATTAAAGTCTAGGACCCCCATGGTAATATTCTCTGAAATGCTTCCAGTTCTACAAGCAGGGTCTGGATTGAAGAGAAATAGTCAAATGAAAAAGAGTCACATACAATTACATCACATGAAGGCAGACAACTAAATATTGTCAAATTTTATACGTGCTTGTATATATAATGCTAGAAATGTAAATATTAAGATGGGTGAACTTGAGTGCTTCATATAAATAAGGATATTGATATAATAAGCATCACAGAAACTTGGTGGACTGATGATAATCAATGGGACATGATAATACTAGGGTACAAAATATATAGGAATGTCAGAGTAGGTCGAGCTGGTGAGTATGTGGCACTATACATGAAAGAATATAGTAAAAAACCTTAAATGAATCAAACTGCACCATAGACTCTCTATGTATAGCAGTAGGAATATATTACCGACCACCTGGCCAGAGAGTGATGGTGACTGTGAAATGCTCAGGGATATTAAAGAGGCTACAAATAGAGAGAATCTAATAATACTGGGGGATTTCAATAGCCCATATTTGACTAGGCAGATGTCACCACAGGATGGGGTGCAAAGATAAAATTTCTAGACATTCTTAATGACTGCCTCTTGGAGCAGCTAAACTTGGAACCCATAAAGAGACAGGCAATCTTTGATTTAGTCTTATTTGATGAACAGAATCTGGTCCAAGAGGTGAATATAGCTGAACTGCTCGGTACTAATGACTATAATGCAGTGGTGGGCAACCTG
This sequence comes from Chelonoidis abingdonii, assembly GCF_003597395.2. Classification (NCBI taxonomy): domain Eukaryota; kingdom Metazoa; phylum Chordata; order Testudines; family Testudinidae; genus Chelonoidis; species Chelonoidis abingdonii. Next base: position 96,843,966 of record NC_133772.1, on the reverse strand, counting down.
CGGCCCACGGGCAACATGCAGCCTAACAGGGTAATCTGCTGGTGGGCCACAAGACAGTATTTACATTAACCGTCCACAGATATGGCTACCCACAGCTCCTAGTGGCTGTGGTTCGCCGTTCCCAACCACTGGGAGCTGTGGGAAGCAGCACCCAGTATGTCCCTGTGGCCTGCGCCACTTCCTGCAACTCCAATTGTCCGGGAACGGCAAACCACTGCCACTTGGAGCTGCAGGCAGCCATGTGGATGTTCAGTGTAAACACTGTCTCACAGCCTGGCAGCGGATTACCCTGATGCAGCCTGCAGGGCGCAAGTTGCCCACCAGTGCCATAATATAATTAAATTTAACATCCTTTGAAGGGATGCACAAACCCACCACAGAGCATTTAACTTCAAGAAAGAGAACTATACAAAAATGAAGAAGCTAGTAAAACAGAAATTAAAAGGAACAGTCACAGGAGTGAAATGCCTGCAATCTGCATGGAAACTATTTAAAAACACCATCATAGAGGCTCAAAAAAAGGTATACCCCAAATGAAAAGACAAACAGTATGAAGACCAAAAAAAAAAAAAAATGCCACCATGGTTAAACAGCAGAGTAAAAATGGCAGCTAATGGCAAAATGTTTTCCTTTTAAAAATTGGAAGTCAAATCCTAGTGAGGAAAATAGAAAGAAGCATTAACTCTGGCAAGCCTAGTGTAAATATATAATTAGAGAGATCAAAAAAGAATGTGAAGAGCAACTAACAAAAGACACACAAACTAAGTCGCCATGGGTGGCAGGCATTGTAGACTGGGGGAGGTTGTGCCTTCCCAAACAGACTAGCATGGCCCCACCCATGCTCTGCCCCCACGCCAGGCTCCCTCCTGCAGTTCCCAGTGCTCAGCTCAGGCTGCCTGGGGCTGGATGGCCTGGCTTCCACAGGGACTTGGGGTGGCTGGGGCTGTGCTGCCTGCTTGGTGCTCGGACTGCAGCGCCCGGCCAGCTGGAGCACCGGGACTGGGGGCACTGTGGCCACACCGCCCGACAATAGAGCTGGGGACTGGAGTGGGGGGTTCTTTGGTATCCTGGAGGGGGGGGGAATAGGGGAAAGGGAGGGGTAGGGCCTTGGGGCCTAGTTTACCCCAATGGCTGGGTCACCTGCTGCCCATGTAAGACACACAATAAATTTTTTAAAAGTGTACCAGAAGCAGGAAGCCTGCCAAAGAGTTAGTAGGGCCACTGGAAAATCAAGATGCTAAAGGAACACCCAAGGAAGATAAGGCCATTGCAGAGAAGCTAAATAGTTTACATTGGTCTTCACTGCAGAGGATGTGAGGGAGATTCCCACACCTGAGCCATTTTTTTTAGGTGACAAATCTGAGGAACTGTCCCAGATTGAGATGTCACTAGAACAGGTGGTGGAACTAAAATATAAAATTGCATAGCTACCAGCTGTGGTGTGTAACCTATTGCTTAAATCAGCCTCTGTACCAGATGACTGGAGGATAGCTAATGTAATGCTAGTTCTTAAAAAAAGGCTTGAGAGGTGACACTGGCAAATACAGGCAGGTACACTGAACTTCATGACCAGGCAAATTGGTTGAAACTATAGCAAAGGTCAGAATGATCAGACTCACAGATGAACATGATATGTTGGGGAAGAGTCAATGTGGCTTTTGTAAAAGGAAATCGTACCTCATCACTCTATTAGAATTCCTTAGTGGTGTCAACAAGTAAGCTGATATAGTGTACTTTGACTTTCAGAAAGCCTTTGACAAGGCCTTCACCAAAGGTTCTTAAGTAAAGTAAGCAGTCATGACATAAAAGAGAAGATCCTCTCATGGATCGGTAAATAGTTAAAAAATATGAAACAAAGCTTAGGAATAAATGGTCAGTTTTCATAATGGAAAGTAGTAAATAGCAGGTTCGTCTCAAGGATCCATATTGGGCCCAGTGCTGTTCATAAATGATCCAGAAAAAGGGGTTAATAATGAGGTGGCAAAGTTTGCAGACAATAGAAAATTACTCAAAATAGTTAAGTTCAAAGCTGACAGCAAAGAGTTACAAAGGGATCTCACAAAACTGGGTTACTGTGCAGCAAAATGGCAGATGAAATGTAGTGTTAATAAGTGCAAAGTAATGCACATTGGAAAACATAATCCCAACTATTCATATGAAATGATGGGTTCTAAATTAGCTGTTACGATTCAAAAAAGAGATCTTGGAGTCATCATGGATAGTTCTCTGAAAACATCCACTTAATGTGCAGTGGCAGTCAAAATAGCTAGCAGAATGTTAGGAGCCAATGTTAGTGATAGATAATAAAATAGAAAATATTATAATACCATTACATAAATCTATCGTATGCCCAAACCTTGAATGCTGCATGCATTTCTGGTCACTCCATCTCAAAAAAATACATTGTAATTGGTAAAGGTACAGAGAAGGCAACAAAAATGATTTAGGGTCTTGAACAGCTTTCATCTGAGGAGAGATTAAAAAGACTGGGACTGATCATTAAAAAAAAAAAAAGATAACTAATGGGGGAATATGATAGAAGTCTCTAAAATCATGACTGGTGTGGAGAAAGTAAAAAGGGACGTATTATTTACCCTTTCACATAAAACAAGAGCTAGGGTTCACACAATTAAATTAATAGGCATGAGGTTTAAAATATACATAAGTTAATACTTCATGCAATGCACAGTAACCTATGGAACTCATGGCCAGGCGATACTGTGAAGGCCAAATGTATCATTAGGTTCAAAAGAGAATTAGATAAGTTCCTGGAGGATTGGTCCACCATTGGCTATTAGCCACGATTATCAGCGACACAGCCTCATGCTCTGGATGTCCTAAACTTCTAAATACTAGAAGCTAGGACTGGTTGATGAGATGGAGCAATCAATGATTGTTCTTTTCTGTTCATTCCCTCTAAATCATCTGGCACTGGCTACTGTCAGAAGACAGGATACTGGGCTAGATGAACTGTTGATCTGACCCAGTATGGCCATTTTTATGTTTTTATAAATCAGTTTCCTATGATATTTTTCTCTAGCTTATGGCCAAATTTGAGAGAATCGCACTTTTTTTTTCTTCCATAAGGATTTAGAGAGGCAGTCAAGCTGCAAAATCAAAACCAAAATCTGGATTTCAGACTTCCAAGAGTTCAGCAATGCTTTGATCTGGGGTTTGGTTTGGACCTATAAAGATAAGGGCTGCTTCCCACATTTTGATCCAGTTCAGGATTTAGATTTCAAACATTCCCCAAATTTGAGAGGTGTTTGTGGTTTAGAGATAAGGTTTTATTTCAGGCCCATCTCTAATAAGGATATTGTTTCAGCCTGAGCTTGTTTCTAGCATTTCATCATCTTGAATCAGAAATTGTAATGTATTTAAACCTTGTCCTCTGATTACAGTGTTTTTGTGTACATTTAAATAAGTAGCATTGTATTTTAGGTTGACAAAAGACATTCTTTAATTTGTTCTTTAACTTGCTCTCATCCCTTCTCCAAGTGTGCATTTTTTCAACAGGAAAGCACCAAAATTGATGTAACCTTCCCTCTTCGCTTACAGGATCAAAATTGTTGTACCAAAGAGTCTTGTATTTTCCCCTCTTTTTAATTTATTACAACCACATATTCTAGCGGAAGTTAAGGTGGGAGGAGGGGGGGAAGATGCTCAGCTGGTAGACAGCACTTCTACCTTGCAGAAGATTCATTCCACTGCACATTTTGAATCTGCTGACAAGAAACTTGCAGCACAAGTAATCAGAGCCTTTACAAGATTGATTTTTGTCCCCTGCTGGCATATGGCATATAGGGGAAACAGGCTCTCATCTCTCAAAGTAATCTTAACTATTTAGAAGCCATTATTGCAGGAGTACAAATCATCTGAATACCTTTCCTGTGTAACTTAGTTATTTATTAGCAAGCCCAGCAAGTTAGTCAGGTACCATTGTATACTGTAGGTCCAATCCTTCAGCTCTTGCTCAGTGGGAGTTTTACCTGAGTAATAGCTGCTAGATCAATCCCTGTATTTGCAAAGTTTACTAGACCTATTTTGATCTATAAACAAATCTATATAGTGTTAAATATCCTTTTAATTATTGAGAAGTCCTAACAAAGTATAATTGCAGCTCACTTTTTCAAATGGATTCAATCCAAAATGTAGATATATTCTGTCCTAGGTTGGTAAAAAATGCTTAAAGACAACTTGTCATATGGACTAAATTAAATCTATTACCTATACAGCTCTGGAAAAGAAGTAGTCGAGAAAAAATGGAGAAGCATGAGATTTATCTGATGTTTGGTTGATGTATGGGTATATAAAATCTTAAGTAATACCGATAATGTCACACAATATTGTAACATATATTTTCAATTGAACATTATAAAACAATAAGGCATAAATGGTAATTAAAGGAAAAATCTGAATGGTTGTCAGAGAACACTTTTTCATTCAGAGAATCATAAACATATGGAATGGTGTGTCAGGCAAAGTTTCTGAGATAACAAGAGTGGAATAATTAAAAAATGGATTTATATCTTGAGGAATAAAGTACAGAGAATGGGAAAGAGCTTGAAGTCAAACAATTTTTAACCCCCACCAAAAAAATTCTCATGAAAACCATATTTTACAGCTAATTTTCTGAAGTTTGCCTTCTATTCTTTGATTGCTAATTATATAAAAATGTGTGTCATACATATACATACAGAACTATACTAAACTTCTAATACATTTCAGTATATCTAAACACACAAAGATTGAGTGTGCTATTTTTATAGTTATATCACTATTGCTATAAATTAATGGTTGATGTGAAGATATTGAGTGTTTAAATTCTATTAGAAAACGTGGAACTCAAAGGCACTCTGATATCATGGTGATGTGTGCAATATAAAACACAATATAGACAAATAGATAAAAATGCAGCTCCCCAGGCAAATAAAAACAGTAAACATAATTTCATTTGTGCAACCAGTAATTAAAGACAGAGATGAAAAATGCAAAGCAGAAGATTTTAAAGTCTCTTAAACCTTAGTCTTTTTACAGAGATTTGAGTAAGAAGATACAGTTTAGCACATCTATAATCCAAGTCTCAACAATAACACTGATCTCTCAGATTCCTATTTCCTCAAACTCTCCATTGATATACACATAATGCTGTCAAAAATAATGTAGTCAACTCATATTTAACTGAGGCCACGTCTACGCTATGGGATAATATCGAATTAGCTAAAATCGATCTAATAAAATTGATATTATAAAGTCGAATATGAGCGTCCACACTAGGCATGTTAATTCGATAGTGTGCGTCCATGGTCCATGGCTAGCTTTGATTTCTGGAGCAGTGCACTGTGGGTAGCCGTTCAGTAGCTATCCCATAGTTCCCAGTCTCCCCCGCCCCTTGGAATTCCGGGTTGAGAGCCCAGTGCCTGATGGGGCAGAAATCATTGTCGCGGGTGGTTCTGGGTACAGCCTCATCCCTCCCTTTGTGAAAGCAGCAGACAACCTCCCGGGGATTCGAGGGGGAGACAGTGCCCGGGTGAGGGGACAGGTGGTGTACATGAAGCAGGCAGATTTCCTATTTTGTTGGCACCTCAAGAGTGGTGACCCTAACAGGACCCAGTGGTGTTTGTGTAACTGCCCTGGCTGCCCCCTCCCTCCCAGCTCTGTACAGTAGGATACCCAGAGTGCATGGACCCCTGGGCCAGTGGTGCTCATGTCTGCGCATGGCCCCTGGGCTCTCTGATCCCTGCTGGAGCTCTGCCCAGCCTGAAACAGGGCACACACATGGTCAGGCTGCAATGCTGGGTACAAATACACACACGCAGCTCAGCCACGGCTGTGAGGTAGCAAAATTGCCACGGGGCACAGTTTGTTGCAACTGGGTCAGGGAGATCACAAGCTGGTTTATAAAAACCTGTCTGCCCTTGCAGTGGGGACAGGGCCTTCCTCCCCACAGATCCAGGGGGACACTGAACAGCTCCTGTCTGGGCCTGTTATGCTAGAAGGAAAGTTTGGGCTAAAGCCCGGTCTGAGCATAGAAACCCTGCTGCTGGGAAGAGAGAGCTGAGCAGTTCAGTGCAAATGATGGAACGGATAAGAATGTCCATCCTGCAGATCCCAGGTACAGCCCTAGAAAGGTGACACCAGGGGCAGTATTCCCTCACCAATCAGCCATTTCCCAATGGAGACATGTCCCTGCTCTGAAATAAACCTGCGTTTTGTCTGCCCCTTTCCATCCACCCACAGTGACATTGCTGTTTCCAGCCTACTGAATGTCATAGGAAAATGCTCTGTGCAGGGAAAGTTGCAGAGAGCTCCCAGGGGAGGTGGGTCTCACCATGGATAAAACACCAGTGGTATGTACAGTACCTGCATAGATCTGGGCGCGTCTCCACCCTGCAATCAAACACAGACAGAGGGGTGAGAATGCCCCGGAACACCGACACGCTGAGCAGGAGACAATGTCACATGAGGTGATACTGGGGGGAATGGAACTTACTGAGCTCAGCCTGGAGTTTGTCTAAAAATAAAACCAAGAGAAATGAGTCAATACCACATAAAGTGACCAGATGTCCCCATTTTATAGGGACAGTCCTGATATTTGGGGCTTTGTCTTATATAGGCACCTATTACCCGCCCCCATCCCCTATCCCGATTTTTCACACTTACTGTCTGGTCACCCTAATATCACATTATCTTGCAGAAGAGAAGTGAGTTAAAAAGACTTTAAAGCAAGGAAGTTAAAATCCTTAGACTCAGCCTGGAGGCTACATCAGCAACCAGAGTCTGGCACCTCCTGAGCAGCAAAGGAATTAGCAAGGGGAGAAATATTGTAACCCCACCTGGCCAGGCGCAAGGGGTTGTCAGAGCGAAACAGGGATCTCTCAGCAAGTGGAAAATATTAAGCCTGTGAAGTCTGCAGAAAGGAGCATGCAGTACATCTGGTGAAGTGTATGATGGGAATTAGGAGGCTAAATGGAATTAGCAGAGTGAACGTCCAGAGAAAAAACATATACCAGGGAATTATTTCAGTCCATCAGAATCAGGAAGCCTGTGAGAGAATCGATGGGTCCCCTGGCTCGGCAGGGGGAAAAAGGAGCAATTGGGGAGGGTAAGGACAATGCTGAGAGACTGACTCGTTTCTTCGCATCAGTTTTCACCACAGAGAATGTTGGGGAGAGACCTGCCCTGGAGCTACTCGGTTCAGGAAATGAATATCAGGGATTGAGGTGTGAAGAGGAGATACTGGAACAAGTGATAAGTTAAAGAGCCAGCAGCCACCAAGAGCAGCGTAGATCCCTGCCAGGTGGCAAATGCCCCAAAGTTCTGAAAAGACGTCAGACGATATGGCTGAGCTGCTAACAATAATACTCATCTCTCATTAAAATCAGCTACACCTGTGGAGAGTCAGAGAGTTAGGAATGTTGTCCCCAGCTTTAAAAATTTGGCCGGAGTAATTCTGAGAGTTACAGCCCAGTGAGCCTTATATCAGTGCCTGGTAAACTGGCTGAAACAAGAACTAAACCAGAATTCTAAACCAGCTCTATGAGAATGGTGGCAAAAAGTCCAACTAGCACAGCTGGAAAAGAAAACTGAGGGTATGTCTACACTTAAACCCCTACAGCAGTGCAACAATCTGAACTCGGATGCACTGGCCAGGTAGATAGGAAAAGCACCACAAACTTTTGAATTTCATTTCTTGTTTGCCCAGCGTGGAGCACCGATCAGCACAGGTGACCATGCAGTCCCAGAATTAAAAAACAGCTCCAGCATGGCCCGTACAGGAGCTACTGAATCTGATCTCTGTATGGGGAGATGAATCTGTTCTATCAGAGCTCCGTTCCAATGGACAAAATGCCAAAGCATTTGAAAAAAAAATCTCCAAGGCTCTGATAGACAGAGGCCACAGCAGGGACTCAGCACAGTGCTGCGTGAGAAGCGTAACGGAAAGCCAAAGAATCAAATGGACGCTCATGGAGGGAGGGAGGCGGATTGAGGACTCGAGCTCCTCCAACAGTTTTCCTGCAGTCTGCGACAAACTATTTGCATCTGTGAGCTCCAATGCTGAAGGGTCAAAATCATGTGGCGGGTGGTTCAGGGTAATTGTCGCAATCTCACCTCTGCCAAAAGAAAAGGAAAAAATCATTTCTTGCCTTGTTCAATGTCACCCGTATGTCTACTGGATGTGCTGAGACATGACGCGGTTGAGGTTTCACAGCAGCAATCGCATTGCCTTCCCTTATGATGCAGATTGTACAGTAGAATTGGTAGCTGTCATATCCTGAGTGCTCCTGGCTGGCCTCTGGTGAGGTCGGCTGGAGCACATGGGCCAAAATGGAATACTCCTGGTCATTTTCCCCCCCCGGTTTTCTAAGCCCTTTTGACCCTCCCTGGAGATCAAGTCCTGCCTGGATATCATAGCAACGGAGGCTGCTCCAAGCCCCTCATTTTATCTCATAAGGTCAGAGTTGTTTCTTATTCATTTGCAATCTTAATTACTCATCACACAAATGGGGGATAACGGCCACGGGTAGCCCAGGGGGGGTGTGGGAGGAGGGGAAGCATGGGTGGGGTTGTTTGCAGGGGCACCCTAGAATGGCATCAGCTCATCATATTCTGCGGGATGTTATGGGCTTGACCCGGATACGGTGTCTCTCTGGTTCTTAGTAGGCTTGCCTGATATTCTGGAGGACGGATTCTACCTTAACAAAACATAAAGAAGTGGAATGACCTGGGTAGTCATGCCATTTTTTGCAGTGCCTCTTGCCGACGTACTGAGGCCAGCAGGAGCACCCATGACAGCAGCAATGGACAATAGGAACTGGTAACATCCTGCGAACTTGCAAAGGCAATGAATGTTGCTGCGTAGCACTGCGTAATGCTTTGTCAGCAGCACCCAGTAGGCATAACGGTGACAGTGAAAAAGCTAAAACGGACTCCATGTTTACAGCTACGGCATGCCAGGGCAATCAGGAAAAGGGGCAGAAATTAAATTGTCTGCATTCGCTGCACAGAGGGGAGGATTGATGACTACATTTACCAGAAGACCGCGACAATGTTTTTGCCCATCAGCATTGGATCTCAACCCGAATTCCAAGGGCAGGGGAGAACGTGGAACTATGGATAGCTAACCACAGTGCAACACTGCTGGAATTCAACGTAGCTTGGCATATGGACACACACACGAATTAATTGCTTAGTGTCCACTGCATACTCGACTTATAAAATCCATTCCAAATCTGGCTCTGTAAACTCGGAATAATCCATAGGTGTAGACTACCCTCAAGCTGGGAGCGCTACATCAGCAGCAACTCCCTGAGCAACAAAGGAATCAGCAAGGGGAAAAAACAGTAATTCCAGAGCAACTGGCCAGTGCAGGAGATTGTTAGAACAAACAAGGATCCTCAGCAAATGGAAAAGAACCCTGTGACGCCACAGAGAGAATATAAGGAACATCGGTCAGTGCATGAGGGGAATAGGAGGGCAATATGGAATTAGCAGAATGCACAGCCAGAGATACAACAAATACCAGGGAATTATTCAGTCATCAGAACAGAAGCCTGTGAGAGAATCGAATGGGTCCCTGGATGGGGAGCAAGTATGGAGGGTAAGACAATGCTGAGAGACTGTTTCTTGCATCCGTTCCACCACAGAGGAAAGATTGCCCTGAGCGCTCTGTTCAGGAAATAAAGACCCGACGGATTCGAGGAAGGAAAGCGAATATTGGAATAAACTGGACAAACTATAAGCGCCAGCATCCACAAGAGCAGCGTAGACCCTGCCAGATGGCAAATCCAGGAGCTTCAAGATGAAGTCAGAGCGATATGGGTGGGGCAGCTAACAAGAATAGCGCATTCCGCGAAATAATACCTACACTCGGAGGATTGGAGGCTGGGGATTTGCACTGCTCAACTTAAAATTTTGGTAGGTAGTAAATCCTGAGAACCCAGCCTCAGTGAAGCCTTACGCAGTGCCTGCACACGGTTGAATAAGCACTAAAAAGATCTAAACAGCTTCATGAGAATGATAGGATACGTCTGACTAGCGGCAGCTGGAAAGGAAACCTGTGTTCCAAACTAATCGATTGCTTAAGTTGTCAGTAAAATAGCGCACAATAGGAGAACCCAGTGGCTCACTGTTTACACTTTCAAAAGCCTTTAACAAAGGTCCTCACGAAGGTATTAGGAATCTAAAGTCATGATGGAGTGAGGTAAAGCATTGTCTGGATTAGAATCCAGTCAAAACGAATACAAAAGCAAGCAAGAGAAAATTATCATGGAAAAAGAGTTAGGCAGTGAGGTTGCAAAGTTGGGTCTCGTTAGGACTGGTTGTATTAGTTACTCAGTGACTTGAAAAGGAATATAGCCGAGAGTGGCAGATGTCAAGAAACTATTTAGGTTAGACAAGGCCAGAGAAACTTGAGTTATGTTAGAGGAACATTGGCAACACGAGGGCCTGATGAACTTAATATTGATCAAAGTAAGGTCAGCACAACTGTAAGGCATATTACAGCTATGAGACAGGTCATAAGGGTTCTAACACTGTAACTGTAATACTCGGAAAGAGACCCAGGCGTCACTTTGTATCCACTCCATGAAGACTGCTCCATTGCACAATGGGATAAGAAAGAGTTAGGCGGGCAGAAAGAACAGGAAAACAAAAATAGGTTCTTATCTGTATTCACCTGGGCAATGTGCGCATCAACTGCTCTGGTTCCCATCAGAACTGAACATTACAGAGATAGGAACCAATAACGATTAGAGCCCTGAAGGCTACGTCGCATAAGGAGTGATTAAAAGGTGGCCACATTTTTAGTTTCGAAGGAGACAATGACAGAGAATGACAAAGCGGTGAGCCGGGAGAGAGAATTGGTGCTCAGATTACCTTTCTCCTAATAAAAGACAAGAGGATACCAAATAAAGTGCAAACAGCAAATTTCTTACATAAGAGGAAAGATGCCTTCAAGGTCCGCTTCAGTCCCTATGATACATATTATCCCTGTGAAATACTGTTTATAGATGCAAAATTAGCTTTGAACAAGTGGCCAATAAGCTTTGAGGCAGAGTTCAGCAGGAGTAAAACAAAAGGACATTAGACTGATATGGAGAAAGACTGCAATTTATAACTGGTAGGAGTAAACAACAACTAGACCAGACAGAGAAAACATCCCAAAGGATTCAAAAGGCCAGGCATTTGATAAGGGGAATAGGTGGAACTCTAGAGTTATCAGTGTCAAAAAACAACGCCAGCAGCTGGATGCAGAAAGACGCCCTCTGCTTCAGCACACAGCCAATGCTGAATCCGATGGGAGTCAGGAGAAACTTACCGGGGGAGGTTAGTTCCATCATCAGCCGGGGTTCTAGACTTCTCACGAAGCAACTCGGCTTCTGTTTTAGGAGGTCCGATTTCATGAAACCCTTAAGTCAATGGGCCGAACAGTGGATGGAGTGACTCATGGGCTTAAAGTGCAGCATGTGCTTAATTACGTCTCCGCTGAATCTGGGGCCTAGTGAACACATCACAGAGGCCTGTTTATATAATTAGGCCAAAGAAAACCAACTACTTTGAGTAAAGCTTTTATGAAATTCACTATTATTATAGCTGAGGGAGTGAGACCAATACTAACTGATGGTTTCTGTCTGTCTACAATGATGAAACTTTGACAACACAACCATCAGCTCCAGTGTTTCAGGGCAAAGGGGGATGGTCACAGATCAGAGACTACCAGGTTGGCAGGGACCTCAGGAGGTCATCTAGTCCAACCCGCTGCTCAAAGTCAGAACCAATCCCACTAAATATCCCGCCAGGCTGTTGTCAGGCCTGATGTAAAACCTCTAGGGAAGTGAGATTCCACCACCTCCTAAATACCTTTCCAGTGCTGCACCACCGCTCCCGTGGAAAACAGTTGTCCTAATATCAACCAAACTCCCCGCTGCAACTTGAGACATACTCCTTGTCTGTGATCTGGTACACTGAGAATAATCTGAGATCCACCCTCTTGGGAACTCCGTTCAGTAGTTGAAAGCTACAAATCGCCCTGATCTTGCTTTTCTGCAGACGAAATAATCCCAGTTCCCTCAGCTCATCTCAATACCATGTCTCCAGCCCCCTAATATTTGGTGCCCCCACTGGATCTTTCGCAAGTTTTTCCACCATCTTCTTGTAGTGTGGGGCCCAACCTGACCAGTACTCCAGATGCGCCCGCCAACATCGAGTAGAGGGGGCATGATCACGTCCTCGATCGGCTGCAATGCCCCTACTTATACACCCCAAAATAGTAGCCTTCTAGCAACAAGGGCACATCATTGACCATATCAGCTTGTCAACTGTACCCTGGTCTTTCTGCAGAAACTGCGGCCGTCAGTACCATCGGTCCTAAAATTCTGTGACAAAAAAGTGAATGGGAATCTTTCGTCCTAAAAGCGCAGGACTCTGCACTTGCCCTTGTTGACCTCGTCAGGTTTCTTTTCCAATCCGACTAATTTGTCTAGGTCCCTCTGTATCTCATCCCCCACCCTCTCGCATATCTACCACCCTCCCATTCCGTGTCATCTGCAAAATGGCCTTTCCCTTCAGAGCCGTCTGTGTCAGTGCGAGCAGCCTGAGCTCCATCTGGGTCCCACATTCCCATAACCCTTTCAAACCAGCAAACATTTAATGTCTCCCAACAATGTTTTGGCACTTTTCCAGCTCAACATTACTTCACCTCCTCTCCCCTCCTCCCCATTGGAATGTCTCTGGCAAATACTTCCTCCGCAACACCAACGCTGAAGGAGGAGCTCTGCTGATTCCACCAGCACCGCTCCGCCATTGCTCTGACTTCCCCTCTGAGGCGCTGGCAGCCCACACAGTCGTAGCCACAGCCTGAGCCATCACGTCATGGGCCTCGCAGGCACAGCTGGGTTCCCAGGGGAGATGGGAGGGAATCCCCAGATTGACAATCTTTACAGCTGAGTCCCAGCCTCACTTTGACTTCATTCCAATGTCTCCCTGCCTGGCAATCCTATTTACTGATGTGCCACTCTTTGGAAACATTCGCCCATACACCGCTTAAACCCACTCCATTGCCCCAGACACTGATTCTTTCTCGTCTCGGTCAGAACGTAGCCTCTCTAGGGGAAAGAAAAGTGGCGAGGTGAATTCCCTGTAGTATGATGGAGGACTTTACATCATGTTAATAATAATTGCCGCCAGATACTGACCTTCTTGCTTCCAGTCGAGGCAGTGTCCAGATGGAGAAAAGGGGACGCAGGTNCCACACTAACCGTAATCTGAACTGTTAATATCGAATTTAGCGCTACTCCTCTCGTCGGGGTGGAGTACAGAAATCGATTTAAAGAGCCTTTTATATAGATATAAATGGCAACGTCGTGTGGGCGGGTACAGCGTTAAATCGATTTAACGACCATTAAACTGATTTAAACGCGTAGTGTAGACCAGGCCTAAGACTCTGAAGAGCAATAAAAAGACATGCATATGACAGAATTGGTGGGAAGAAGAGGAAAGGCCAGCCCAAATATCTTACTGACATACTCCTACAGCAGGGCACATTCACAGCCCTGGACCATTCCTCTCAATGCGTTCTCTTACCTGCTAGCCTCACTTGTGTCTTGTCTGGCTAGAGCATAGTTTGCTAAAACCTATTTTGCTACCTCAGTCAGACAATGGGAGAGCAGCAAGCCCACACTATATAAATCCAACAAATAGGACATATAGTTCTGAGTTTCATCTGCATATTGGTGACATGGTAGACAGAAGCATCTCACTGTCTCTGGTAGTAGTGGTACATACACACTAAGCATGAGGAGAACAAAGATGGAACATAGTGGTCTTTTGTTGAGGAGCAGCAAATACTCCTTTTGTACTTTTTGGAGAAGAAACAAAAACATGGAAGGGGTGCCCCTGTCTACTCTGTTAAGCTACTTCAGGGCCAGTGAACAAAACCTTGTGGTCAGTCATATGAGAGGTAGATTTAAGAAATGTAGCTTGAATACTGTATCTGTTGACAAGAGATCCTCCACCATAGATGATAATGCTAAAACTGTAGCCAAACCAGCCGTGTCTAAAAACCAGAATGGAAGGATAATCTATGTTATGAAAATGTGACCAGACTTATTTCAACGTCATCTTCCAAATTACCACACCCTCAAGCAGGAAGGCAGATCTCTCATCAATTCTTTTTACAAGCAGTGGAGAGCCATGGTCTAACTACCAAACAGTTGGGTATAATTTCCTATAGCATTAAGATTTCACTGGGCAAAAATGATGTATAGAAGGCAGGACAGTTAAAACCTCCTGTCTTGACTCAGCTCCACTTAATCATTTCAGATTCAAGCAATTCTTTAAAGAAAATGGATTGTAAATGCCTTGCAGGAACACTGAAACCAAGTTAAGACAAGTCAATTCGCTAGACTGCCCGCCATCTAAACAATTCTGCTGGACAAAATTTTGTTGACGCCTTGGCAAATAATGGCTTCTTCATCTCTCTCTCTGTCACTGGGGGAAAGGTTAAAAATTCTCAATGCAGCAATCTGAGTTTTTGAGGTCTGTATTATTGGAACTCCAGCTTTCTCTCCTGCCACTTCTTAAGTCACAGGGCATCTGTAAACCACATATATAACCTGCAAGAATAATGTGAAGGGAGAAGATATTACCAAAAGAGAACTTTTCAGGGCTGTTTATCAGCAGAATCAAAGAGGTGAATAATTTTGCTTTTGTATCATGTAAGGAAAAACCTCTTTCTAGCATCTCAACCAGATTTGGACTCAGAAATCAAAGCATTTGAAAAAAAAAATCTTAGTTCACCGTGCATTGACTAGTCATTGAGAAGTAACATTAAAAACAGGGCAAATGGTTTTAAATTGTGAGGATGTTCCAATAATAACACTAGTACTAGTGTGTGTGGGGAAGAGACAAAAGTGATTCCTGACATTCAGTAGTAACCTCTGTTGTCAAATAAATAATGACACTGATACACATGAAAGAGACCCCATCCAATGCGTGACTTAGGCTTTACTTCTCTACCTTTAAAAGAAAAAAAATAAGAGAAGATCCTCAATGCTTCATCAGGAATGACAGAGAACTTTCAATAAAAAAATGGGGAGGACATGTAGTCTAGTATATTGAACAAAGAACTAGAAATCAGAATAATCACTGGCTTAAATCATGACTGAGCCAGAAACTCACTATTTGAACTCAGGGCAGGTCTACGCTACAGGGTTAAGTCAACCTAAGATATACAGCTCCAGCTACGTGAATAATGTATCTGGAGTCAACATAACTTAGGTTGACTCATTGTGGTGTCTACCCAACCAACTGTGTCGGGTCGATGGGAGAAACTCTCCCGTCGACTTACCTTATACTTCTTGTTCCAGTGGAGTACTAGAGCTGATAGGAGAGCGATTTGCAATCGATTTAGCAAGTCTTCACTAGGTCCGCTAAATCGACATTTGGTGGATCAGCCGCTGCAGCATCGATCCACAGTAAGTGTAGACATGCCCTGATACCTCAGTAAACCTCAAATATAAAAACTGCATTTGAGCAGTGCTTTCCTGGGAAATTAAACTGCCAACAACAGACCTCTCTAGTTTTGCTTATTACATTGATTTTCATAATAAACATTCTAAGATTGTACCCAAATGCATTCATTATTCGTTTTAATTATTAAAAGAATTATTTATGTCTTGAAGGATGAGATGGCTCATAGGAATGCTAATATGGCATAAAACCTGTGGAGACAGAGCTTCTATATTGCAACTGCCAGTTTCAATCTAATATATATCTGTCCTCCTGTTACTGAAAGTTATACTCTCTGTTTAGAGGCCTATGCAAAATATTTTGGTGTCTTATTCCAGTTCCTAGTATGTAGTGCTGGAATCCACAGAACAAAATAGCCACACAATTGACTCTAATTCGCACACTCAATGGCCATTAAATCTCCAGTGCTATCAATCTGGCATCTTTCATGAGGTATTATTTAAAATAATTCAGTAGTACTGCTGATTTTTGATCCATGCAGAAGTGGAAATCAATAGGTACCAAAGCATGTTTTCAGAATTGGGTCTTTTATTGACACTAAGAAATACAGCAATACGCTGGGTCAAAAGACAGCATTCAACAATGATGGAATGGGAAAAAAAAAGACTGAATGCCTGCATGTATCCGGAAGAATAGCATATAGATGGAAAGGTTGTTTAAAGAATTCTACTATTTTCATGTCACCTAGAAATTTCCCACAAACATGCAATATTTTATTATGTTATTTAACATGTATAAATAACCACTAATTTTGAATAGATATAGATAGATAGGTATATCCAAGATTTTCAAAAATAGCTAGTGATTTTGGCTAACAAGGGGGGAAAAAAAGTTTAATGATGTCCACAAATATTTTAATGGGTCTTGGCCACTGCCCAGCAACTCAGGCAGGTTGCTGAAGGCTTGGGTGAATGGCATCTGTGACCCGTTGTCTAGTACAATTAAAACATAGAAGAACTCTGACGTGAATGGGATTTAGTCACAATATGTAGATCTGTTGAAGAAAAAAGTAGAATTTTATTTATCCCTAATGTGCAAAGAGAGCTGTTTGTGCCAAACAACATGAGTATTTGAACAAGATACATTCCGATGTTGACGCATATGAATTACTTTGTGTGTGTTGCTTGATAGCATACCATTGCGCAGCGTTGTTAGCATCACTCTAGGCATGTTATGGATTTACTGTATTACATACAATGCAATTATTGATTTACATAAGTATTGCTATTTTTTCCCAAATGTAACAGATTTTAGCTTGAAAGGACTATAAACTGAGAGACTTGCTATAGTTTAAAATTGGCAGCTGGTCGGGAGATGAATGCCAAGCAAAGTGAGTGTACAGGAGGTTCCTGCTGTTTCTGCAGGGAAGCATCCCTGGGTGAGACATCTGTTGTTCAAACTTCACAACACATTGTATCAGGTGACAGTCAGTCCATACCTAATCCAAATTTCTTCCACTGTAAAATTTTCTGGCCAAGTGAAAATACATTTATACTCTGCATTATCTGTCAAAAATGGTCAAATCTTGTTAATTAACTTATCCATGTTTTACTAATGAATCTCTGCTTTTCTTAGTATTGTCATTGCTGTATAGCAATAATTTATTTTTCCATACACGTTTTTAGTAGAAATGGCCTGAGGCGTAAAATCCAGATCTGAAGCTGGATCTAAATGTCTTCAAATTCCAGGCCTGTTTGGATCTGGATTACTTTAGGGGATCCAGTTCCAGTTTTCATTTAATCACAGACTTCCTACACTTCAACTCAAGTGAATGTCTGCACGGTATCACCATTAAAAATGTTTCCGCGGAACATGTGTAGTCGTTGTAGGAGGTAGTTGGTGATACATTCTCCTCATTCTGGTGTGTTTTAGAAACACTTTTAGCATAAATCCTCTAGTGTGATTTGCACTTCACTTAATTTATAAATATATAGACAAGCCTCAGTCTGCACATCATAACCAGCAATGTTTTTGTGTCTTGCACCTCAAATGAGAAAATCTGTAAATCAGTTTGCTGTTGTCTCATCTGTTTTCTTTGTCCCTCTTGCTGCCCCTTCTGCTGTCTAAGGGGAAACTGTTCTTTTCCACATTCTTTCTTACAACTGCTACTGCTTGAGTGATGGACAGAGGGAGAAAGGAGGAAGAAATGAAAACTGAAGCCCATAAGGGTCAGTGGGAAAATGTCCCCCAATAGGATGCTTTTTTAAGAACAAAATGACATCACTGCTGAATCCCGCTTAACAACAAAATCCACTTCTACTCTAACCACAACCATTTCCTTTAGAAATCCTTCAGCTCCCATTCTGCACCACAGCTAAACCACTTGTGCTTACCTCCAAGGCTTTCCTCAACTCCAGCCAACATCTTTGCTTTCATCTTCTACTATCCGCCTAGTTTGCTCCGCTGAGACCACAAGTGTGTTTGTGCCATTTTTCCATTCTTGTCTTTGAGCTATCTTCCCTACCTGTGTTCTATTTCTAGAACCTCTGCTCTTCCTGGGTCTACTTCAAATCCCTCCATAGCACATGTTCTTTCTGTGATTGCGAAAACATTCCACAAAGATATAAACCCGGATTCTCAGCTGGGATAACTCAGAGTAGCTCCATTGACTTAAATGGAGCCTGTGTCTCCATTTCCTCCCTCAGTGTACCATGTGTATGTTTTGTCTTATGCAATTCCTTGAGGATAGAGCCTGTATCACTCTCTTGTCCAGTATAGAGTTGAAAACATTGTTAGCCATTGACTAATGACAAAAAAATAATAGAAAAGGCTCCTCTCTTGGCTTTCTTCTCTGAGTGAGCTGTTCACAAAGTAAGAACTGGGTGTAAGGCCTGTTGAGAAAGGAATAAACCTTAGTGGCTCTGGGAGTAAGCTTTGAATTATGGCTTTGACAGAACTAGACAGGGATAATATTGGGTTAACTGCCAAAAATTCATTTATCACCACTAACCACCACAAGATCAGATATGTTATTTTATAGCCTTTACTTGCTCCTCTTATATACTGCATAGGATCAAAAGAACAACTTGCCTGTTGGTTGGTGTACAAGAGCGTGGGGAGGGAAGAGGGGTGGTGCAAAAAGGAGATTCTCATCACAACTGCTGCTGAGTAGTTTGGGAATATTGAAGCTGGATAAGATTCCATACTAAAGAAATTCCAGAGGATATAAAATTTGACATCATGTGTAAGCAACATGTTTATTTTTCACTGCTCTTTTCAGTTCCTCTCTTTTGTTCATTTCTGAGGAAATGAGTATTCCTCCAACTTCTGTATTTGGATTAAGCTTTCCCCAGGCTAGTGAATTGGCTTGCCATGTGGGTCTTCTCTGGCTGTCATAGCTATGACTACAACTCATTTCATAAACAGCCACCTGTGTTACTGACATTTCTTCATCACTATCTTTGAATTAGGCGTAAGTATTGGTTTCATAATAATATTTCCTTCTTATAATCCTTGTACCCCTGTGAATATGATGTAATATGTGAGATGTATGGACTCATGGGGAATTAGTCAGCCTTTAGGTCCTTAGAAATGATCAACACACAAATCATTTTTTCTTCAAAAGCTGATAGAGGTTGGTCCAATAAAATGTATTACTCACCCTCCTTGTCCCTCTAATAATGGCCCTGTTCAGGCTCCAATTATGTAAGGACTATGGGGGCAGTTCTGTGGACAACCACTTGGTGGGTCCCAGCATTGGTTGACTGTTATTTACCCCAGGATCCTCCAGTTCTGAACCCTGACATCTGGGAAAGAAACAGTCAAATCTCAGAGGTTTCCCATTGTTTATATTTGATAATTAAACTAAATAACTAAGCAAAAAGAATAAACTAAATTCACATAAGCAAATCAAATTCAAATAAAATGGGCTAATATCAAATCATCCAATTAATCTAATTATCAGGTTGATAAACATTTTCAAATAAACTGTCAATTCTTAATAAGATTTACTTAATTATTTGGGAAGGCAACAGTTTTGTTTAACTACGAGCTCTAGAAGTAAAGTAGTGTAGTTGTAGCCATGTCTGTCCCATGATATTAGAGAGACAAGGTGGGTGAGGTAATTCAGTCTCAGTACCAACTGATATATTCATATTCCAGCTGGATGGCTGAACACAGGGAAGGTCAAATCACTCCCAGGTTGAAGGCAATGTTGAGACTGGATCTCTGATACCAGTTGAAGCAGACTGGCTATCACCTATAATTTAGATAATATATTTCTCTCCCCTAAACTACAGGTAGCCAAAAGTCCAATATAATTCAAGACTATTTGGCTTGTCACATTAAAATACAAGAATTTAGGTGATAACATAATTTCTCAGGATTAAATATACAACTGCTAATCCATAACGTATGCATGAGTGATCTTTTAGCCAGTGAGGTTATTTACTTTGGGCTGTTTGTAGATATTTGAGAAACTATTGTCCAGGCAATGATCTCAAATAAATTCTGTGTGTTTTATATACACACTCACGTAGTCCCTCACACACTCACTAGCAGCCACCTATTAAGCAAAAAAAAACAGCCACAAATGCAAGAATGCTAAGGTAGATGCATCATTCCTCTTCTAAAAATTCGAAAAAATAAATCCAAGAGACTGATACTTCATGGGATGGTTATTGCAATTCTTGTGGTTTCATTCAGCTCCAGGAAGCTGATATATTCACAATACTAGATCGAACAAGTATGGATAAATTTTGGAAGAAATGAATGTAGTTGCCCCTAAATTTGTCATTATTGGTGAGGGTGCAACAGGTCACGGGCCTACGTTTTTTTCAATCTGAAGAGAAGGTTATGGGCATTAACTACAGCTGTAGAAAATGAATAGGTTTGGCATAGATGTCAGGAAGGTCAAGCTTTCTTACAATTTTCTCCCCCTTTTCCCCTCAACCAATCCCTCCCTCCACAACTTTTCCTGTTGTACACAGGGCATAGGGCTCTAATTATCATATGAATAATCCAGTTTCTGAATAACATACATTATTTACAACAAAAATCATGCCCCACAGTTGTTCTGTGCATGCAACATAGAAAGTGCTATTGACTTTGAAGGTCTCTGTAAAAGTGTAATGTATATATCAGTTGTTTATTTTTAAATGTCTTTTCACCATAGACTAAATAGTTTCAAACATTAATAATGGATATTTACCTAGAAAAAAATTACAGTCTAAAGAGTATACTCTCTAGAGGATAATATTAATTAGTAATAATAGTCCATAAGTTAGCATGTATTTTCAGAAACTATCTTCTTTTACGTATGTATGGAGAATACTAATTCCAGTAACCTCGTTCAAACTGGGCCACCTCTTTTGAGGCTTTGTAAAGATCTAGATGTTAATCCTTTTTACCTATGCAGCTGAGAATTGGGAGTTGCACATGAGTATTGTAGGGTATGTCTAGCTTGCAAAGAAAAGTTGTGTTCTTAATTCAAGCCAGTTAACCCACATTAGCTAACTTGGGTTAAAATAGCAGTGAAGACAAGGCAACTCAGCTTTTAACTTGCATTAGCAACTGGAGTTCAACTTCACGCACCCCTATGGGCTTTAACTTGAGCGGCTAACTGGAGTTAAAAACCAAGATGCCATCTTTTCGCTATTTTAACCTGAGTTATCTAACATGGGTTAGCTAATCCAAGTTAAAAACACACTATTTGCTGCAGTGTAGACATACCGTTAGAGGAAAATATAGTTCCTGTGCACTGTGGTTTATAATCAAGCTGCAAAAATGTGTACTTGTCTGGAATATCAGGTCCAAAACTGGTAATGGACACCTTTGATATGAAAAGCCTGATTGTGGAAATCAGGTTTTGGTTTTATAAAATGGAAACTGGTTTTGCAAAACCTACCTAAGGAAAATAATAATTTGAGGCTCACAAAATCTCATCATCCCCATGCCTAATTCTTAGGTCTGATTTAAATCTATAAAAACAAGGAACTGTAGAGTTCAGGCTTCAAATCCAGCTGAAAGCTACTTTTTGTTGTTGTTGTTGTTGCACACTACAAGGATCTCCAAACAGAGGGTTGCCTTGAAAAAAATGTGTGCTGTAAAACCTCAGCACAATGAGGGTGAGTTAAGGATGCAATGATTCTGAATTTCCCTGGTTCAGCTTTTTAAAAATATATTTCTATAGTTTAAAATATTCTTGATTTAGTTCCCTTTTTCAGCATTCGCCACCTTGTTCGTGTTTTATGCAATGTCTGATAGCAAGTGTCAAGAGAAATTTAAAATTATAGTTCATTTACTCTGGTTAAACATAAGGAAGCAAAAGCAATTACCAGAGTAAAATGATGGAATTAAAGATTCTTCTTGCAGCCTAGTTAGGTATTTAGTGTTTGATGAGTGTTGCAAAAGATAAACCCATTTTTCATAGAGGGCCATATCAATCTACCAATCATGAATGAAAGCCATTGAACATGATTTAGATATCAAATATATGGTTTGCAAACAAAAATCAATCTTTGGCTAGGGAGGTACAAAGTAGTTGACAATACAGTGTCCCTTTTTTGTTCCTCAGTAGAAGAATGCTTTTTTAAAAGTGATGAATAAGCCTTATACAACATTTTGAAAATTCTTACTAAAAGTATGCTTAAAGAAAGATTACATTTTAAAGAAATCGTGCAGACGTTCTGCTGAAGATCTGATGTCTATAATCCCATATATTGATATTTAGGGGTAAATTGAGCTGATAGGTTCAGACCTAAGTATGGGGTGGCATGTATCTGAATTGTCCCTGGAAGAGCTTGGGGAAAAATTTGTGCCAAAATTCCTCTGTGCTAATCTCTTGATCTGGAGGTGAAGCCTTGTTCTGAGTGTGGCATATTTTCCACCAGCTCCTTTGGCTATGGTTCTGTCCACTTGCCACCCACTTACTTGCCCTGTTCTCCTTTCTTCATTTCAAGGGTCAAGCTGTGACTCTGACAGATTTTGTGCTGTGCAAAGGGGTGTGTGTGTGTGTGTGTGAGAGAGAGAGAGAGAGACCTTATTCTCCTTACTCTGTGTAGTGTATTCCTCACCCCCTCCGCTCTATGGTGAGCCAGCTTCCCTGGTCAAGACAGGGAAGGTGCCATAGCCATGGGTCTGCCCACTGTCTCTCCCTCTCTCCATCCCTCGCTCCCCACTTACTAACAAGGAAGATGTTAGATGTGCGTCTTCTACCTCTTCCCTCTAAGCCTGTAGCAGTGGTACAATCTAGCTCTTAACAGAAGTGCAAGAGTCCTCAACTCGGACTTGACACGCCATAGTCCATTTTCTTTTGGGATTTGTGTGTGTAAAGTTTTGGGTTATACTACTTTTGGCTTTTCAGTTTGTAAAGAAGAAAAGATTAAGTATAGGGTTCTTTTTGTGACAGTTGGAACAAATTCTCTTTCTCTCAAAATGCCACAGGAAACCGGGCCCAAGTAAAAACACTTCTCAGGAGCCAGAGTTTTAGGAACAGCTGTACCCTAGTTTTTATGACCACTACATAGAAATTTTACGTGTGCTTTCTAAAATATATCTCTACATATAATTTATTTGTTGTTAGGAGTGGAGCCAATATGGAAACATTTTGGCTCAGTTGAATTTTTTCAGCTTCCAAGGTTTTGAACGTTTCTAAACTTGTAGTTCAATACCAACTAAAATAAATATGTTCCTATTCTCTTTTATCATCCATATAGGGACACAATGCTGTTCTTATTGAATTCAATAGGACCTCTCAAGCCAAGGAGGACTACTCAGGCATGAAAAAGGGTTTCTAAAATCCAGCCCTAAATATCTAAATGTCTCTGTTTATAGTCAGATGTAGTAGTAAAAACATATTGAAAGATTCTGACTATTTAGAAATATCTGGTTATTGGATAGAGACCCAGCAATGCAAGTTCTGGTTGAAATTATGTGCTGGCCAGATCCTCATTTGTATCAATCAGTGTAACAATGTGGTTATGTTAATTTACACCATCTGAAGATCTGGACCTTAGTTAATGATGTTTTATTGTTTTGTTTGTAATTACTAATTTGTATTACAGATGAGCAGAATCGTTGACAGTTCAAGTTAGTTTCTTATACAGAGTATTAAGAGGTTTTCAGATGCACAAGATAGGGGAATGCAACAGAACTGAGGCATTAGAGGTTCTGAGTTATGTTTAAGTATTACATAGTGTTATTTATTATAAAAGTTATACCAATGCTTTAGAAAATGCTTCTGAGTCCTACCATCTGCTTGTATTATTGTTGTTCACAAGGTTTAGTATTTTTTCCTGGGGTCTAGCCAGCCCACTTGTGTGTAATAATCTGGAGTCCTTTTATACTTTCCTCAGTAATTCACATTCTGTTGCAAAACCAGTAAAACTTTAAACAACTACTTCTCATGTTTAATTCATGTTGGGGTTATTCTCAGATGGTCTTAGAATGCACCCATTCACT
Source organism: Chelonoidis abingdonii (assembly GCF_003597395.2). Classification (NCBI taxonomy): domain Eukaryota; kingdom Metazoa; phylum Chordata; order Testudines; family Testudinidae; genus Chelonoidis; species Chelonoidis abingdonii. The sequence goes on along the minus strand of NC_133772.1, from coordinate 96,820,035 downwards.
ACAACCTTCTTAAAATAGCCTTTGAATATACAAACTTACAGCTTCCTTCCCCATTTTCCCAGAAGGAACCTTGTACTGTATTTCCACTGCACACGCTATATATATATTTATATATATGTATAAATATAAAAACAGACCAGGGCCTGCTAGGTGCAGCTGAACACCTATATTTCCCATTGACTTTGGAATTAGGCCAGTTGCAAATGTACAGTTAAAGTGTATATTTTTAAAAACAATGCTGTCCTTAATTTTTTGGTTTTATTATATATATTACAACAAAGGTGATCCATTTGATTTGAGAGTTAGAATTGCTGATTTTCCTATCATATTCTATTTAAAGATTTTAGTTAATTAAAATGCATTAAAAATTCAGGGCATTTGAGTTGCATTTTGGGTTACCCAACTAAACTTTTACTTCAAAAGTATCTAGTGAATTTTTATATTATCTCTAGGAATTGATCATACACAGCTCCCTCTAAATATTTGCTTTTCAAGCTTGGTTGGTTAGTTGTGACTTCCCTAATAAGTCACATGACATTGTTTCCGCTCCCTGATTGATGGAATGTGTGTTTTCTGCACAAACATTAGTGCCACATGGCTTGAAATTCAGGTTCCATGAAATTTCTTGTTGATGGGCTTGTTTGTGTGGAAAAAAGTAAATGCAAAAGGCACATGACCATGCCAAAGAGAATTCATTTAAAAATGTGAATGAATATTCATGGAAAATGTGTTGTAGTGTTTACCCTCTACTAGTAAAGAATATTGTTAACATTCTATTAAAGGGTCAAACATTTATCAGAGACAGAAATAACTCTATCACATCAAAACACCTCAGTTTGTTGTCTGAGGCTGTATCATATCCTATTAAACCAAAAGTTCTGTTGCAATCTTAACAATAGTCCAGCTATTTCAGCATAACGACCCCTCAATCCTGCATGTTGGTCTCCATAGCTTTGTCTTTGCTAGCTAACACAGGAAAGCTAACATGAGGTAAAATTCTAGTGAAGAGAAGATAGTTGTAATTTTAACACGTTACCAGGTTGAGGTAAACACAAAGGTCCCCCCAAGTCTTTACCTTGACCTACTAGCCAGCGTAAAAATTATGAACTGCCTAGTGGATTTTACCGTGGTAGTTACCATGTGTTAGCTAACACCAGTTAAGAACCCACCCTTTTCCCTAGTGTGGGTGCACCCTGTGAGTGGATTATGGCAGGACTCCACCCATGTAGAGATGTGCTGAACTGAGGCCTAAAGGGAGATTTTCAATAGGCACAAATGGGCAGTGAGGCACCGAGCTCCCCTTGAAAGTGGATGAGTTAGGTGCCTGACTGCCATTTGTGCACTTAAAATATCCCACTGAGTGTGTATGTACTTTCCATATAGAAAACTCCACTCCCATGCAAACAAGAGGTAACACTGTGAGGATGTCTAACATCTAATAGCTATGAACAAGCACAGTAATGAATTTTAAGTCTAGACAGTGACATATACCTTTAAATGCTCAAAGATTTGCTCATAATTTTAGCCTCACAACTCCCATTGTCTTTAATGGAAGTTGGATGGCAAACTATACATACAAACTCTTTGAATATTTAGAAGACAGCATGGAGGTGTTCTGTGTTTTTGCTGTGAAAACATATATATGAAAGTCAAGTTCAACAGTCCATGAAATGATGTGCTAATCTCAAGAGTTCACATGCAGTTTGGGGTATATTTTCTTCTCCATGCACAAGCAATTGTAAAGGTAATTGCCACCCTGAAAGTAAAGTAAACCCACAAAACACACATACTGTATCTGCAACCAGAAATATCTTGTGATAAAATAGCTTTTCTCATTTTGCCTCAAAATGAAAACAATTTTTGCAAAATAACTTCTGGAGCATATCTTAACTTTTCCCATTTTATGTGCTCAGTGACTACTTTATGATGTTTGCTAGTAATATATAACTGTTAAGATACATATTGCTTGATTTTGTATGGTTTTCCTAGTCTGTTCCTTAATGCATTTGTAGATTTTCAAGAAACAGTTTATTTGCAAGATTTATTATTTTGGTCAGCTTTCTCTGCCTAACATAATTCATTTTGTACAATAAATAAATAGATTTTCACTAACTATGGTGATGATAGTACTGTGTCAGAGTAGATCAGACAGAGAAAAAACCAATTACATTGTCTATTCTATAGCACTTTTCATGAGAAGACCTAAAAGCGCTATAAAACCATTACTCAAAAAAGGATCAGATGTTAAAGTGGATCTAAAGAATATCCAGAGTTGCAATTCTGAGGAGTTTTAAAAAAATAAGATTTAAAAAAAGAAACCCTCAAGATTAGTTAGAGATTGACCTATGCCCTCATGTTTCAGGGTATAGGTCAATCTCTAACTAAAGTGTGTCAGGAAGAAGTTTTTCCTAGGGGCAAACTATTTTATAACTCTGTACAGCAGGATTTTTTGCACCTAGAATTGGCTGCTGTGAGAAACAGGATATTGGACTAGACTGAAACCTGGTTTGTCCCAGTATGGCAATTCCTGTGTTTTTTAACAACACTCAGAACATCCCTAAAAAGTAGGTCAATAATCCCATTTTAGAGATGGTTACAATGAGCAATGGATTAAGTAATTTGACAAAGGTCACTAACCAGCAGCCTAAACAAAAAAGGCTATTATCCGAGAAGGGGGAGGTGTGCTGCTAGTGCCATGTGCTGGGTCTCGGAGTGAGGGGGTGGTGGTGTTTCAGTTGGAGTCCAGGTCAGTTTTCTCTCTTTTGTCCCACCTCTTGAGAAGTTAGAGGAACTCCTGCTCCATCTATTGTTCCCATGGTAGGGGGCTGGGATGTTGGGGCCATGGGCTGAGGCCAGATGGAGTTTCCTTACAGCTGCCCAGGCTACTCCTAGGTCTTCCCAGCATCTGCTACTATTGCTTCAATGATTTGAGCTAGAAAGTTCAGTGATTTTTGCAGGCTGCCCACATTTTCCTGATTCATGCCAGTGATTTTTAACACTTTACCACTCAGCTAAATCTGAATGGTATTTCATGGGACGTAGAAAAGACTCTGCTATAGCCCTGAGGGGTTTCTCCCTGCTGAGTATCAAAGGCTTGCTGCAAAGAATGGAGGTGTTTAATGCTCCTCAAAGAAAGTCATAAGAATTCTTTACAATGGCAAATGTTAGGCAACCTAAATATGGGCTGGTTAGCAGCTTCCCCTATCCTCCTGATGTTACTAGACTTTGGATGTTACAGATATTTTTGTGTCTGATCCTCATGTGATGTAAACTGATGTAACTCCATTGAAGTCAGTGGACTATGCTGAGATGCAGATGAGAATTTGGCCCATAACATATGGCATTGAAATTAGCAGAAGTGCAAGACCAATCACAATAAGAAAGAATCAAAGAGTAATGGTTAGTATGTCAAAATTTACAGAATAATTGTCATCTTCATACAGCATAGCAGGCCAGTGAAAGCTGGAAATGTTGAGAGGGTGTTGCTACCTGTGGGAAGTTTTATTAGGGAACGCAAACAATGATGGGCTCAGACAGGCCGTTAGCTAGTTGCCCCTTTTATGATGCGTTTCTGGGAAGCTGGCTTGTCATCTCTCTCTTGATGCATCAATGACAAAATGGTCTAAGGGTGACCTTATGTTACAGGTAAAATGTATCATATTTGTTCATTGCTTCATGCAGACCTCTTGTGGCATTTCTTCTGCACTCATATGAAAGTGTTTTCAATGTTTAGAAAGGGGCTGGTGGATAATGTTAAAATGATCTTAGAAGAGTGAATGATTTTTAATCAAATAGGAGGTTTTGGAAGAACTGGGCCAGTTCCCCAGCTGGTGTAAACTGGATGCAGGTTTATACTAGACGAGGATCTGACCCATCGTGTTTAGGCTTTTTAATGCAGCAGCAGGAAAATGCAGAATTATCTGTCAATTGAGAATAATTCAAGTGGATGGATGACTCAGGACAATGCATCAGCCCTCTATAGCTATTACTAAGGCTCTTTCAGTCGATCATCTTTGAAAGGGTTAGAAACATGTTACTTTCACGTGAAGAGCTCTTGACTCTTAAGAGCCAAGAGCACTTCACATGAAATGTGAATGTCTGTTGAACATTTATTCTATTATTAAACCATTCTAGTCTATTACCAAACCAAATTGTAGCAGGTTTCCCCTCTAGTTCATGGCATTTCTAGATTCGAAAAGAAATGTGGTGTGATATTAGCACTCAGCTAATTATATTGCTCCTGTCTTAGTTTGCACTAGGCTTGTCACCTTGTATTTTCTTGTATCATCAAATAGATCACAGCATTCACCCAATAGATCCATTATGGTGTAGTGGGCGAACTCAGAAAAGGACAAATTAATAGCTTTGTTGGAACAATTAAAGTCTACCTCAGATTTTATTTTAAAAACATCAGTGTAATAGGCTATACTCTAGAAGCCAACAATAACTCCTTTAAAACTCTTATAATCTACTGGGGGCTGTTTATGCTCAGCCATGAGACAAAAAAAATTAAGTTTTCAGTAAACAAAAATTCCTACAAATACACACATATTTTGCTTTCTTGTGGTTGATTAGCTATTGCTTGCAGTAGGGAAAATGGGGAGGTGCATTACCTGAAAACACAGCTTCCAGTCATATTATGCCCTATAAATACAAGCAGGGCCGGCTCCAGGTTTTCTGCCGCTCCAAGCAGCGGAAAAAAAAAAGCTGATTGATTGGCAGCACTCAATCACGCCCCTCCATTCTTCAGCGGCACTTCAGCTGCAGCTCAAATTGGAAGAGAGGGACTGAGGAACCCGCCACTGAATTCCCTGCCAAAGACCCGGACATGCCACCCCAGTAGCGGATGGAATGCCACCTCTTTGTACTGGCCACCCCAAGCACCTGCTTCCTTTGCTGGTGCCTGGAGCTGGCCCTGAATACGTGTACCTTTTGGAACTGAGAAGTTGTAGAGTAGAACTGTAATGGTAATTGTTCTTTATTTTTGGTTTCAAAGATGTGGAACTGTTGACGACCCTAGTGCCCTTGTCTATAGTAGGATACTAGAATTTTTTTTCTAAAGTTGTCCACTGTTCTGCTACTGGTTCAACCACACTGGCAGAAGCAATAGTGGGAGGTCTAATGTACAGAAGGCAACAGTCACTGGACCATGTCTTCACGTGGGAATAGCCGGATTCAGCATTGCATGTAACTGTGTAATTGTACTGATGCTGACCCCTAAGTGTGAAGGAAGGCCAGCTGGAGTTAGTACTAATTGGGGTTTATCCCAGTTACAAGTCGGGGAAAAACCTTGAGTAACTTACTTGGTGCAAACCCCTGAATGGCCTTGACTACACTTAGTGCAGCTATTCAGTGACCTAACCACATATAGGGCATCAATCAGCTTCTCCCTCAGTTGGAAACCTTTCCCAAATAAGTCATCAGGCTCAAATGGTGCAGCAGGCAGCCTTCTCCTGCTGGTGTCAACCCCACTATGGTGGAGAAGGCAGCATTTATGCTGGTTCCCTTCTCCCAGCTCATCTCCAATTGGTCAAATAAGAGGAGAACCTTTCCTCACCCTCTTTGCAAGGCTTCTGGCCCCGGGTACTTAAAGACACAATGAAAGGATTTTCCTGCCAAGCACCACTTATTCCCAGGACTGCTTCCCCTCTACCATAAAATCTTAGGTTTTTATATATATATATCGGACCTTTCACAATTTTAAAGGACCACACCATGTGATGGACTGGGCTGACTACTAGGCACCACTGTCTTAAAAGGGGCAGACTACCCCACCACACCAATTAGAAAGCATAGCATAGCTGCTAAACATTTTTCATTTTGTTACCTCATCTCCTGCCCTCACTCACTCTGTCTGTTATGTCCACATGTCATATCTTATCTGACACCCTCACAAGGGCAGGAACTGTTGCCTTTGTTCTGTGTACAGCACCTAGCACAATGGAGCCCCAATCCTTGATTCCTAGGTGCTACTGTAATATAAATTAAGTAATGGTGCTTAAAACATGAATAGTGTGTGGACCACTAGCAGTCTCCCTGTTGATATCCTCAGTGGAGTTGAAACAGTGATAGCAAAATAGGGAAGTTTTAGGAAGGAAAAAAACTTTATGAAGAGACAGCCTGAGTTCAAGCTGAAGATGGTTCCCGTGCTGCTGGAGCAGCAGGGTGATATCACAGTTACAGGGAAATGTTAACTTGAAACTGAGTCCAAGTCCCTGCTGTTACACTTGCATGGCAATGACAGATCCTTAGATGAAAAGGACGAATTCTGGCAGCTGGATGCACGAGGTACTGAGTTAAAATAGCACATGACAGTATGCTGTAAACCTGGGTAACAAATCTTCCTATTGTCATGGTACCCTTGACATACAAATACAATGAGACTTATACAGTGGTTTGAATTTTTCTTTAAAAAAAATTAAATCAAACACTGTAAGCATATTCCCTAAAATGTATTACGGATTATGCAAGCAATGAGTAATGAAGCAAAATAGAATGTAAGAGCTGTTATATTAAATCATTGTATAATATGTAATAGTTTCAAGCTACCACATGTCACTCCACCATAACATTTGCAATGTAATGAAATGGTCCACAGTGATTAATATTCTTAAGTGCTTTCCTTTTTTCCCTTAAGTGCTTCCAGACAGAACAACAAGAAATATGCCACATTATCAGTGTTTGTGTGAAATCAGAGTGTCACAGTCTCTGTTGGTTTTACCTTCTATCTATAGATACACATTAATAAGTTTGATCTGTGTACTACAAACAAATTGGGGAATGCATCTTGGGACAAATCCTTAGCTGGTGTAAATGGATGCTGTTCCAGCAACTCTATTGGAATTATGGCCATTTGCACCACCTGAAGCTATGGCCTCTTAACTTCAAAGTGAATTAAGGATGCTCCATACCATTAGTGTTTTTCTCTTTGTCGTTCAGATTTCTCCGGAGGCTCGGCTTTTTTTTTGTTCACATGTATATACATTTGTAGTTTTTTTAACAATTAAAATATATTATTTGAAGTAGAAGCACCAAACTAAACCTAGGGAAATTTTCATTTAAAAAGTTTGTGACTTAAAGTGTGGTAAGAGTGTAACACAATGGAGTATAGTGAAGTAGTTTAAAAGTCTCAAATTGTTTCAATGAGTCACAATGGTAGTTTGCTCCTTTTGTAGTTGAGCTTTGTGTAGGTTGTGTCCACAGGAGGAAAACTAGGACCTACAGTTTTTCATTAGTTCAGCTACACAAATTATGATTCTGAACAGAGTTAGATGAAAGTATGGTAAAAAAAACACCTGAGTCCTGTCTCCACTGACACCTCCGCTGTTATTACTATTGATCCAGAGTTGCGGGTTTCAAGTTTAAGTCTAATTTTATAGTGAAGGTTCACTTCAGTCTATGATGGGGTTCCATTGCACTAGTCCCCTTAGAATGCAGAAATTATAATCTACCCCATGCCTCATATTTGTTGTTTTTCTTAAAGCCCCAGTTTCTGGACTCAAGTGAAAATATGCCTGAGTGCACCCTATAGACTCAGAAACCAAAAGGCAAATAAAAAGAACCAAAATATATTACTTTTTTGAAAAAAATCTCATGAATGTTAAGCCAATCTCATTCCTGGGGTGAAGGGTGGAAATCTCACTGAACTGAGTTAGGGAAACTAAAGCTGCAAGGTAGATCAGGATTTGCTTTGAGTGCTGGGTGGCCATGGAGGGTTTCTGAGAGGAAGTCTATACTTATGGTGATGTGTCAAGGACAGATACTGCATGTCCAGTTTGCATGGGTATAAAAAGCAATGTAGATGGTGAGGCACTGCTTGGGGAAATAGAGAATGGACACACCAGAACTGTAGGGTATGAGCCCTGCGCAGCTCTCTGCACACCCAAACAGGACCTCCCATGTCTACATTGTTATTTTTAGCAGTGTAGAGGCCTACTGCGTCCCCACTGCTGGAGAGTTTCCCCACCATAGTGAAAGACTTAAACAGCTAGAAAAGGCTCTGGCAGAGGGGAGGCAGCAGGTTAAGTCTCTGGTAGTGGGCAGCTGCAGGAGTCTTTCCTTGCTGCCTCCTTTCTGCCTGAGCCATTCACTGAAACATGTAGATACATACTACAGTGCAGACACAGCCTGCCTTTCACGGCGATGTGTAGCTGGGCATATCCTATGTGCTGCCTCAAATACAGGCAAGGCCTGAGTTGGACAGAAGTGTTTCATCTAGGTGTTGGTTGCCCTGGGAGAGAGCATGTAGGTGACATGATGAACATAAATTATTCCAGTCAAGGCCTACAGTGAATTCTGCTCATGGATTTGCCTTTAAAGGAAAGTCAAATATGAAATTAATCAAATGGGCCAGCATGCCCAATCCCATGACCGCTTTTGTAAATCCAGCCTGTAGTTGGCCAGAGGCAATGCAGACCTGAAGTTCCACTGCTAGCAAAATACTAGTAGAACCAACATTTGACTTGAAGGTTGATGTCGATCCTATCAGTTGTCTATTGCATTTTAGAGGTTCATGTGGGAGAAGACATTAGAGCATTGCTCTCCTACTGTCAGCTTCAGTCAGGGGTTCAAAATGAGGACCACACCTCAGTCTGAGCTCAAATTAAAGACTTTTTTATTTGTTGCCATTTAAAATAGAACATATGATTGATGGTATACAGTGCTCTGGGACTATATATGAAGAAAGCTACAGAAATAATTATAAAGTATGGGCTTATCAGTAGGTAACAAACATTATCATCCCACAAGATTATAGCAGAAAGGCACAAAGTAATTTAATAGTACACTGAAGTAATTAAAAAAAAACAACAAAACAAAACAAGAAAACAGGGCAACTAAATCACAAAGCACTAAAGTGTGTGCAACAATGTCAGACTCAGCATTCATAATCATTAGTAGAACTGTCTCTGCATGTTCACTTTGGTGATACCATGTTCAGTGCATGAGAGTGTGACAGAGCAATGAATACAGCACAGTCAAGAGATGAAATGTAACCTGACTTTCATGCTCAATCAGATCACTTTGTGGATATTGTGCCCAACGACCTTCCACCAAAAGGGAGAGGAGAAGATCTAAAATCAACTTTGCAATAGAATGCATTTTATTTTCAATGACATAGCCATTAGGCCTCTCTCTTTTTCCTGGAGCTTTCAGAGATGTATCTTACTAGAATCTACTTTATGAGAAAACATAATCTTAGTCAAAAGAGCCCCAAACATTAAAATATTGCAATATAACCCTACACTATAAACATAAAAATTATAAGTAACATAAAATGAGGAAACAATAATATTACACTATAATTCATGTTTAAAACAAATATCTCAGATAATGATAACACAGATGTGACTATGCATGGTGAGCAAAGGACAAAGTGAGACCCAGACATAAACATCAGCAAACATATAAACTGACATAGTCAAATTATACATCTGCACAGATATGTTTATTCATGCAGTATATTTTGTATCCTTGTATAGAAGCTGTAGCTTGTATTACATTTAATTACTTTCCCTGTGGCTTTATAATTGAATAGGATTTTTAATATGTAATTGGAGTAGGAAAGAGTTGATTCTTGAATGTAGCTAATAAATGTTTACCAGAACATTTCTTTTTTACCCTTATGACAGTTTCTAAATGAGGGTGACTTCTACTAGAAACTGTATGATAAAGCACTGTCTGCTTAAGGGCCTTTCCTAGAGCCCATGGAAGTCAATGGAAAGAGTAGCAATGACTTCAGTAGTTCTGGATGAGGTCCAAAGTGAAGGGGGCTGCTAATCAAAGGCAACTTATAAAAGACATCATAGGGTATGCAGTTGTGTATAACATTTTTCCTCTAGTTGTGATCAGATGTGTAGAGCTACAGAATAGTAGACCAATTTTAACAGCCAGTGGAAGGTTTGAAATGTTGCCATTGGTCAATAGTGAAGCATATTAGTGGTGAGAAGACTGAGGAGGGAGTAAATAAGGAGGCATAGTCCTTGAATGGTGGAGATGTAGGGTATTCAATTTTTTTCATCTGGACAGAAGGTTGCATATGTATGGGCAGTGGGCAGCTCTAGAATACAAGGCAAAGCCATTTTCTTTGTGTCTCACAGAAAGAACTCTACAATCTTTCGATAGTCGGCATGGTGTATTTGTGCAGGGTAGCATGGCATGGAAATCAGATCAATCAAACTTCAGTGTTTCAATGCCTTCCCCTCAGTCTGAGGCCTCAACAAACACATTCAACGATGCAGTGCGTTCTCTTATACTCCTCAAACCACAAGAAATTTGAAGAAGGATTTATGTCATTGCTCATTTCTCTTATATTCTGGGAACTATTAAGCATAGGCTCTGTTCTTCCTCTTAAAGTCACCTGTTAACACAGATGGGAGATATATGAACAGAATTAGGGGTGAATAGACTCCATATATTTATTTTTCCATTGTTGGCTATGCAAAAGAAGAAAATATACAGTACAGAACCAGGAAGCATTTCTACAATGCACAAGCCAGTAGTCTTTGATGCAAAGAATACTGGACCAAATTTGACCTGTTGTAAGCATGTGGAATCCACTGGAGTCAATGGAGTTATTACCAGAGCTGAACATTGCCCATCATCATTCCTGACTTTGTGAAATATCCTAATTTGTCTTATAACATATATTTTTGAGATTTCACCAGTCAAACTAAAACTGAGGCTATGTATCACAACTGAGTTGCACTGAGTATAATGTGTCAAATTCAATGTATTTTAAGTGAGGAAGTTACCACACTTTGTAAATGAAAGAGAGAGATTGGTAGACAAAACATGCCCTGTCCTTAATGATGAAAGCATAGTGGTGCTTACTGCATATAATATTAAGTTGGAATGAGCATACTGAATGGGTTGTGTGTGTATTTGGATAACACTATTGTATGTGGGCTCAAAAAATAAGGGCGGCAGGTGGATGACTGCTGTGAGGATCTGAGTACTATCTCTTTCATAAAGTTATGTGACCTAACTGGAAAATGACCACAGCTTTGTTTGATTGCAGCTTTACACCTCTATTGAGGTTTTAAAAAAGTGGCTAGTTCTTAAAAAGAAAACTATATTCAGTCAGCAAACCCCCCCCATGTGTGGACGTGCTCCAGCATTTGCACAGGCAGTTATTATGACTGTACATGCAAATTGGGAATGCATGTGAAAACAGCTATTTAACTCAGAAGTAAGCTTTTGAATGTGCCATGACCTGATTTGCATGCTAAACTGTGGGTGCACAGATGAGTTCATACTATTTGCATGCTTGAGAGGATCTTTGCTTTTTTTCTTCTGATTAGTTAGGTATCAGTACTGCTGTAATGTAAAGGTATACCTGTATGTAATTTTGTTCCAGCTAAAGGAAGTCACACAAACAAATATTAGTATTTCATTCATTTCTTCCCTCAAAGACCCAGTATTATTTTTTCTGCTCCTTCTTTTATCAGAATATTCTTAACCATTCACACAAGACTTAGTTGGTTTCAGGAAGCAGATGCCGAGTCTTGGGAACATATTTTTTCCACCAACAGCATCTGGATATATAGCTGTCTTCCCTGGTGGCAGTACAACAGCCTTCAGGGCTAATATCAAGGGTCATGCTGCTCAGGGAATTGTTAAAAGTCTTTCTTATGAATTCTTTTTTTTTTTTTTTTTTTTTTTTTTTTGACTTGCTTTTGATTTTAAGGAACTGGGTTCCACTACCTGTTAAACTAGATCATTTACAACAATTAGGTCAATTTCACAATAAAAGAAAGAAGCTCTCCAAGGACCAAATGTATTGTTTGGCTTGGTTTATTTAAGAATCTCTCTTACAAGCTAAAATGTAGGCCACTTGCAGGGTGGGTGCAAGGATGTTTCGCACCCTAGGCAAAACTTCCACCTTGAGCATCCCCCCCTCCCAGCCCCGCGGCAGCCCTCCGCCCTAAGGCGCCCCCTCCACGGCAGCTCCCCCCCTCCGCCCGGAGGTGCCTCCTTCCGCGGCATCTACCCTGGGTCTGGGGAGCCGTGCGGCAGCTCCCTGCCCCAGCTCACCTCTGCTCCACCTTCTCCCCGAGCACATCATCTCCGCTCTACTTCTCCCGCCTCCCAGGCTTGCAGCTCCAATCAGCTGTTTGACGCCACGAGCCTGGGAGGGAGAGAAGCAGAGCAGGGTGGCGTGCTTAGGGGAGGAGGTGGAGCAGAGGTGAGCTGGGGCGGGGAGTTCCCCTGCGTGCTGCGCCCCCACCTTACTTGCTGCAGGCGGCCCTTCCCGTGTCTTCCTGCCCCAAGTCCCTCCACCTAAATGCTGACGATGACTGGGACGGCTGAAGATCTGGCCGCTGCGGTCACCGCTGAAGGACCCAAAATGCTGCCCCCCATGTGCTAGTGCCTAGGTCTCCTAATGGGTTACACCAGCCCTGGCCACTTGTACTCCATGGGCTAGTTCTGCAGTCATTTGCGCACACAACTCCCATTGATTTCTGCAAACGTTAGGGGCCAAAGTCAGCTGTGACAGAAACGTCAATTGTTTTTGTGATGAAAGTGGTAAAATACTGAACCTTAGCATTAGCATTTGTTAACAATAAATAATAGTGAACAGAGCTGGTCAAAATATTTGTTCAGTTTTTTAAACATGAAAACTGGCCTTTTTTCAAAATGAAAATAATTGAGGAACATTTTAGCTTTCAAATTTTTCCATTTTTTTACCTTTGTCTAAAAACTGAAACAAAAAGTTTCTTGGTTTTCTGATTTTTATTTTATTCTCCCCCTTTCTACTTCCTATCTTCCCCTTTTCCAGTAGTAAGATGAAAAAACAAAATATGGGAAAAGGGGAGTAACAGGGGAAAAAAATAAACAACATTCTGTGAAAAAATACCTCTCATTTTCATCAGCTCTATTAATAATGATTATTTCTATAGTATCAGACATGTGCATGGAGCTTTACAAAACAGTTAGGAAGATGCAAGCTATCCCCCACAGAAGTTTGTCTCAACTGACTTGATTTTGTATTCAGTGGTTGTTCAAAACAAGCATAACCTAATCATTCATAGTGATGGAGAGAGGAGGGATTGTGGTAAGAAAAGAAAGGTATAAGATAAAGTTGGCTTCCTGCTTTATCCTATGACCTCTTGTTAGTGGCTTTCTTGCTGCATCCCTTCTCTCCTGTCAAAACATTGTGCACACATACTGGCTGTCAAATTCTGCGTTCAATACCCAGGTGGAAAGCATCAAATGATTTACTCTAGATTTTATACCTGTGTTAACTAATAGCAAAATTTGGCATAAAGAATGCTGGTTACACTACTTTAATACTTTTAATATTTGATGGACACCGGTGTTGCTGCGGAATTCGATCCAGAGATTTCCAGATGAGTTGTATACCCTTACTCCAGGCTAAATTTGGCTTTGACCCTTCAGGAATGAACCCTATTTTTATAAACCATCATATGCACACACATTCGGCTATAAAAAGGGATATTCATCCCGTCTTGGAACTAAAGTGTTACGCCAGTAAGTCACTATATTTTCATGCACACATTATTCATCCAAACAGGGAAATTATTACACTAAAAGATGCTGTGCAACCAAATTACTAATTTTTCCTTAAATATTTTGGCCTAGATATTCTATCAGTATTAAAGGACAAGAAAGCAATCGGATTTTCAGACACCTGAGAATTCCTCTGCCATGGGGGAACTCTCAACTTTCACAGCACTTGCATATTAGGAACTGGGGAAACTTTTGGGATGGGGGAGCCTATACAGGAAGGATGGACTCCACCTAAACCAAAGTGGATCCAGACTGCTGGCACTTAACATTAAAAATGTTGTAGAGCCGTTTTTAAACTAAGAGATGGGGAAAGCCGATTGCTGCAGAGGAACATGTGGATCGGACAGAGACTTCTCTTAGAGGAGAATCTATTGTCAGAGATTCTTTAGGTTTTAGTCACGAGAAGAGGATGGAAGAGGATAAAGTATGGGCCAGACCAGACAAAAAACATTCACATAAAAAAGAATTTGACACATCAGAAAAGGGCAGACAAATAAACAGTGACAAGTTTTTAAAGTGCTTGTACACAAATGCTCAAAGTCTAAATAATAAGATGGGTGAACTGGAGCTCCTCGTGTTAAAGGAGGGTATTGATATAATAGGTATCATAGAAACCCGGTGGAGTGAGGACAATCAATGGGACACAATCATTCTGGGGTACAAATTATATTAGAAGGACAGAATAGGTCATGCGGGGGCAGGGAAATGCAGTGGGGGGGAGTGGCACTATATGTGAAAGAAAATGTAGAATCAAATGAAGTAAAAATCTTAAATGAATCCACATGTTCCATAGAATCTCTATGGATAGTAATTCCATGCTCTAATAAATATATAACAGTAGGGATCTATTATCAACCACCTAACCAGGACAGTGATTGTGAATGATGCAAAATGCTCAGCGGAGATTAGAGAGGTCTATAATAGATAATAGAACTTCAATAATACGCCTAAGGGATTTCATAGCCCACTACATTTGACTGCGTAGCAATGTACACCTATCATGATGGACATAGTCAAACACTCAAGATTATCTTTTCCCTAGTACACTGTTGTAATGGAAAATTTGCTCCTGTTATGACTGATCTTTAAATGACTGCTTTCTTGGAGCAGCTGTGTACGGGGATCCAAAACGCCCTATGACTAAGAGTATGGACAAATTAAATAGTAGAGGCACATAGAGTGATCTGATCATGGAGCGGGTACAAGACAGAAGTTATATCTAATAACAGGAAGAAATATATTAGGGGTTCAATTGCAATTAGTGACGAATATATAGTAACTTTTAACATATTTGCCTGTGGTGGCGAAAACACCGACATAACGAGCCCAAACTACTGTGCGGACGAGTAAACCGATTTTGAATTCAGAAAGAGGCTCTATGCAAAAATGAGAGGTTATTAACACAGCAATTGAAAGGTACAGTGCTAGAAGTGGAAAACAGGTCTCTTTCCAAGGCCTAACATCGAGGACACTTATTCTATACGACTACAGACAATTTACGATGCCAGCGCAAACTTAAAAATGTAACCCAAATTAAAAACACAGGGTAAAAGAATAAAAAAGAGGCACCGTGGCTTAACAAACAATGTACAAAGAAGCATGAGAGATAAAAAGACATCTTTTAAAAGTGAATGTCAAAATCCTTGCAAGGTAAATAGAAAATAAGCATTAAAACACTGCCAAAATTAAGTGTAAAAATGTAATAAGAAAAGCAAAAAGGAGTTTGAAGAAACGCTAGCCAAAAGTCAAAAGGTAGTAACAAAATGTTTTTAAGTACAGTCAGAAGCAGGAAGTCTGCTAAACAACTAGTAGAGGACTGACGATCGGAGTTTCAAAGGAGGCACATTAAAGATGATAAACGTCATCGCGAGAACTAAATGAATTATTTGCTTGAGTCTTTCATGGCTGAAGATGTTAGGGAGATTCCCAAACCTGAAGCCGTCCTTTGAGTGACAAATATGAGGAATTGTCAACAGATTGAAGTGTCATAGAGGAGGTTTGGCCATTAATTGATAACTTAACAGTAAAGTCACCGGGACCAAGATGCCATGCACCCAAAAGAGATCTGACAGAATCAAATGTGAAATTGCGGAAGCTATTAACCTATGGTTGTAACCGGCCTTAACATCAGCTTCTGTACCTGACTCAAAGATAGCTAATATAAAGCAGTATTTGAAAAGGCTTCTAGGAGTGATGCCCGGACAATTACAGACTGGTAAATCTAACACCAGTGGCAATAGTTGAAACAAAGTAAAGAAAAAATTGGCAGGCACACAGCAGAACATAAATTGTTGGGCAAAAGTTCAAATGGTTTTGTAAAGGGAAATGATGTGTACTAACACTAGAGTTCTTTGCAGGGTCAACAAACATGTGGAAAGGGGGATCCGTGGTCATATGTACTTAGATTTCCCAGAAGCCTTTACAAAGGTCCTCACCATCCAAAACTTTTTATGTCATTAAGTTGTCACGGATAAGAGGGGAAGAATCCTTTCATTGAAACTGAAGAACTGTTAGGACAGGAAACAAAGTGTAGGAATTAATGGTAAATTTTCAAGAATGGGGAGAGGGGTAACTAGCGGTGTTCCAACGTATCCTAGGACCTAATCCTATTCAACTACTGCCTAAATGATCTGGAAAAGGGATAAACAGTGAGGTGGGCAAAAGTTCAGCTGATACAAATTGCTCAAGATAGTTAAGACCAAAGCAGACTGTGAGGAACTTCAAAAAGATCTCACAAAACTAAGTGATTGGGCAACAAATGGCAATGAAATTTAATGTGATAATGTAAAGTAATGCAGATGGAAAAAAAACCCAACTATTGCCAACAATTGATGGGGGCTAATTAGCTACATAATCAGGAAGACTCTCGAGTATTGTGGATAATTCTCTGAGACGTCCATGGGTGTGCTACAAAGGAAAAAGCATAACAGGATGTTAGGTATCATTCAAAAGGGATAGGAATAAAAGAATGGAGAATATCTTATTGGCCCTTTATATAATCCATGGTATGCCCACTCTTGAAGTACTGTGTATAGATGTGTGGCTCACTCAAAAAGAGATTACTGGCATTAGAAAAGGTTCAGAAAGGCGCAACTAAAATGATTAGGCGGTTGGAAATGGGGGTCCCTTTGAGAGAGATTAAAGAGCAGGCTCTTCAGCTTGGAAAAGAGGAGACTAAGGGGGGATATGATAGAGGTGTATAAAATCATGAGTGGTGTGGAGAAAGTGAATAAGGACAAGTTATTACGTGTTCCCATAATATAAGAACTAGTGGCCACCAAATGAAATTTAATGGGCAGCAGGTTTAAAACAAATAAAAGGAAGTTCTTCATCACACCGCGCACAGTCAACCTTGGAACTCCTTGCCTGAGGAGGTTGTGAAGGCTCGGACTATAACAGGGATTTAAAAGAGAACTAGTTAAATTTATGGAGGTTAAGTCCATTAATGGCTATTAGCCAGGATGGGTAAGGAATGGCGTCCCTAGCCTCCTTTTGTCAGAGGGTGGAGATGGATGGCAGGAAAGATATCACTTATCTTAACACCGCGGCTAGACACTAGAAGGCACTCTGGAGGTGACAGACATGATGACACAGCCCCTGCAACATCCTCTCTTTCTCTGCTCCTGGTGCAGGAAACAGAGAGAGGGCATAGCCAGAGCATGGCCCACTCCAAAATCCTCGCTTGGCATATGGTCCCTGCAGGAGTGTTGCTAGCTGGCCTAGATAAAAACAGCCTCAAGACTGGTAATTTATTAAATTGCAGGGCATTTGTTGCCCAACACCAGTTCTGATAGCATATATGTTCCAATATATCTGACATGTTGTTTGTAACCATATCTGTGGGTATTTGTTATCTACTATGAGCATCATCAGCAATGTGCATCTAAGATGAATGGTGTGATAAATCCTCAAAAAACATAAGCTTCTTTAAATGGCCCCATTTTAATTTCCAATTTTGAATCTGGATTTAAAGATATAACCATAGCAGTATATCCAGTTGTGTGTCCTGGATCCCCATGGTTTAGGCCTCTGCCCCAGCTGAGTTAGCAATCAATTGCTTTTACTGTATTCCAAAAAAAGAATGCAAATATTGGGCTAAATTCATCCCTGATGCAACAGAATGATGTCAGTGATGTTACATCAGGGATGAAATTAGACTATTTTTCAGAAATAAATGAAGCTTCCTCAGTGTTACAATTCCCTCTGTGTTTATTGCCTACTTTGGTACACTGAAGTCCTTGTTGGAAGGCAGATTAATAACATGGTTCTGAAGTTTCAGTATCTTTGACACTTATAATAAAACATAATATGTAATATTATTTATTAACGTGTATCCTGGTAGTACATAAAGGAAACAACCCATATTAGGGGCTAATTATTTGAGGTACAGTACAAACATAGAAGAGAAGATTCCTGGGTAAGGAATGGTGTCCCTAGACTCTGTTTGTCAGAGGGTGGAGATGGATGGCAGGAGAGAGATCAGGAGATGGATGGCAGGAGAGAGATTATCTGTTAGGTTCACTCCCTCTGGGGCACTGGCATTGGCCACTGTCAGTAGACAGCATACTGGGCTAGATGGATCTTTGGTCTGACCCAGTACGTCCGTTCTTATGTTCTTAAGACCCTGCCCCAAAGAGCATACAAATGCAGCACTTTGTGTTCAGAGTACGGAGTATCCAAGAGTAAAAATATCATGGCCAAATTCAGATCTCTAACACTGGTGTAAGCTGGGAGTAACTCCACTGAAGTCAGTAGAATAATTCTGGGTTTACACCAGTATAACTGAGATCAGATTAGGCCCCAGAAGTTTAAATTTCCTTAATAAAAAAAAAAGAGTTTATACGGGATCTTCTTTTCCCTTTGTTTCACTCAATATAAAAATCTCACTGTATTAGAGAAACCTTAGATTCAGTGTTCAATTTTATCCAACTGTTTTCTGTTGTATAGTATCCTTGTAGATGATGAACTATTCTATAACCTTATGTAGTTCAAATATAAAAGTTTCCTTAGCAAAAACAATCCATTTTCTGTGCAGGAAGACAGATAATTCTCCGATCTGAGAAATTAACCTAAGCTACCTGCAGTGAAGCAGAAATGTGAACATCTATAGTGGGGGTAATCTGTGACATGGAAATAATCTTTAAGTGGCTTTTTGGAGCAATTGTATCATGTTGCCAAGTTTCTGTAAGACTCTGCTGTATTAATATTATTTGATTAATTGCTGTGTGATGGATTAAGATTGCCACCCCTAGTATGAGGTTATAGTTATAAAAATACTGTTTTATCGTTGACAATAATTTTACTTTATACTGATAACACACACTAGAAAGTTACTTAGATGAACATTATTGTAATATTATTACCATTGACACGCTGTCCTTTCACAGTATGCAATGCATTCACAACTGGGGACTATATCTTGCATTTGACCTCAGTGATCCAACAGTTTTTTTCCCATCTGTCTAACTTTTGTATCTTCAGTGTATTCATTATGATAACATCCAAAAAATGGAATGTCTCTGAATTGTATGTGACAT
The DNA here is from genome assembly GCF_003597395.2 of Chelonoidis abingdonii. Taxonomy (NCBI): domain Eukaryota; kingdom Metazoa; phylum Chordata; order Testudines; family Testudinidae; genus Chelonoidis; species Chelonoidis abingdonii. The sequence continues at coordinate 96,800,968 of NC_133772.1, read as the reverse complement.
TTAACACAAGATGGACAAAGCGCTAGGCAAGATGGTGTTGGAGCAATCCCATACAAGCAAGGGAGGGACTAGATGAACTAAAAAATTTGGTCTATCAATAATTTACATGAATCTACAAATCAGCTGGTTTATGAATGAGGGTATCTCCATATGAGATAGGATACTTGAAGCTTTTTGATCATGCAAACAAACTACTGACAGAGAGATTGTCTCATGGATGCCACCTATTCACGATTGCAAATTGAGGAAAAGGTTGGTTTGCACAATCACAGAGCATTCCTATGACAACTACAGTATTATGTAGAAAAGTAATACTTGGAAAGCATTTAATGCATTTTTAGCTTCTTTTAATACAATTTAGCAGCTGGGGAAAAAAGGAGAGGTATCACCATGTGATCAGCCGGAGCTCCATGGAGCACTTTTAGCAAGCCTCTGATATAATAGAACTTGTGGTCTGTGCATTTATGCTCCAAAGGGGGCATTTTTTCAGAAACACATATTTGTTAGTAGCTTGATTTCTTCTTTCACTGAAGTCAGTGGTTAAGCCCCTGCTGACTTCAGTGTGACCTGGATCAAGCCCCAAATTTGCATGCCAGACTCTTACAAAATGTTTTTTTGTTTGTTTATTTGGTTTTTTTTGTAAACCAGGTGTTCTTCAGGCTTTGGTGCAGTACAAAGATCCATCCTCCAATTTCCTGTGGATTTGTTTGAAATTTGAAACTTTATTTTGTGGAGTATCTGTCCATTTAAGGAAAAATCCTTTGGGGTTTAAAAAGGATTAGACCTATAAAGTTTTATGTACATTTTTCTATAAACTGATAGAATGTAATATCCACATTAAAAAAATCCTACAGAATTATATAGAAGGAATATGCTTTCCATTACATCTATAGGGAAGTCTAAAAATATAATTAAGTACTAACATTTTCTAATAAATTCTATATGCCTTTTCTATAAAGATTTGTTAAACAGTTTGTTTTAGTTTTTATTCTAATATTGTAAAGCCAGAAAGAATCTCAGTTCCTGAAAAAAGTTGAGAAGTAGATTTTTAACCTTAGAAGAGGATCACATTTGAAAAGTTTGCAGAAATGTTGTACTGAATCTTGTTAGCCCTAGTTGGGTGATCCTAACAGAACTGTATTTTATCTTTGTGATAAAATATCCTTTGACTTAACGCTATATCTTTCTTTTCAGTCACAAATTGGATAGCCCTCCCCCGTCACTCGCCCCAATGATTTTCCTTCTTGACTACTGGGTCAAACATACTATTTGAGAAAAGTACTATTTTTAGGTAATAATAATCTCCACTCAGGATAACACCAAGCCTAAATCTTGGTTGCAAAATGCTTGTGTTAAAATAATAGAAACAACAGTTTTCAAAAAAAGAGAAAAAATATGAAAAATATGAATAAAAACACAATAAAATAGTAAAGAAGCTAAATGTTTAACCATCCAGACCCCAAGTATTTTATATATTATGCACTTCATTTCAAGTAAATTATATGAAGAAGGCTACCATGGTTTCAATTCCTTTGTGTTATTGGATATTAGGGGGCACAGAAATAGAGCTCCTAAAGTATTTTCATTAATGAGCTCTCCTTCCTATATCCTTCACCTTTCTGTTATTCTTCACCAGGACACCCACTTCATGTTTTAAAAAAATAGACTAACAAGAATCAAAAGCTATACAACACAGATGCTACTCCAGCCATCAGAATCAGGTCAGTTTTTAACTTCATTAAATTGCTGTCATATGGTGTCTGCTGACATGCATCAGACTTTGGAGAGTCTTACTCATCAGGTATTCTCTAAGATTGTTAACAAGAACAGCAACTCTCATTAGGGGTCCCCAAAAATCAGTTAATTAAGGGACAAAGGTTGCTCAGATTGTGACAATTACACCTGTAGGTTCCTGTAGTAATACCAAAATATCTAACTAACGTATGTTTTGTTGCTCAGTACAAGAAATAAAGAGCTAGTCCATTAAAAAAATGAGAGGCAGAAACTGTCAACCATTTGAAAAGCTTTACGAAAATGATCATCCAATTAGTGGCTATGATCAAATCAAGCATGAACTCTCTCTGGATGGCTCCATAATTTTCCTTCTTGCATGGTGTAATTTCATACAGCTCAAATGAACTCGTGAGAGGTAATTCAGTTCCAAACAGTTTTCTCATCACTGCTAATTATACTAATACATTGAAATGCTTCGTACAAAATGCATGAGCCCTTTAAGCCACCTCATTAATGTGATATAATTTTTGCCAGAATATATATCAAACCTATTATCACCACAGGTTTTCTTTAGCATTTTTTTTTTTCAAAATGTCTATCAAAAAGCTTGAAAAAGTAGATTTCTTTGGTCTGGTCTCCTCATAATTAACTGTTTCTTTGAACTGTGGTTGTCTATTGCGGTATTTTTCTTTAAACAGTACTAGCAGTATGCAGTATGATAGGGGTATCCCTCATACCCACAGGTTTTTTTCCCCCCAAGTATTTGATTCCTCAAATCTTTTTTCCGATTGTAGCTGATTCTTTAAATGGCAAATGGTGCATGCCATAATGTGCAAAAATGAGTTATACAAACTGAAAGCAGGGGTGTAAAAAGAAGCATCATCTGAGACTAAAATAAAGACAGATTTTATGGTATTTATGTCAGTTAATTTAACTGCTGGTAGGGACTTTTGTTGAAACATGAGTTAGTTCCAGTGTTTAACCTTGCAGCATTAATTTATGCTTTATGGCATGAGTACTTCATCACTCCCTCCTTGGGAAGACAGTTATCTCATTAGCTAGAATTTAATGAAATGCAAGGATACACTTCTTAATTTCAAAGATTACTATTACACAAATCAGGTGTAAATCTCAGACTGGCTGTCCCTTCTCTTTGCCTGTTTAAAAAAATAGGTTCATTTTGAAATCATATCACAGAAATTCATTTAGTGGGATAAATTTCACTACTGCTATTCAAAAGGCATTGCTCATCTGCAAAAGTTGGTTTAACTTTGTATGCCATGATACGGGTGACATTTAAGATCTGCATAAAGTTTGAGGTTTATAACCCATCATTACTACTATGATCAATTAAAAAATATATGTAGTGTTGATTTTGCTGAGGGATTTTCTTGCACAAGGAGTACTGAATGGGACTCAATTTTTTATAGACCTTACTTTCTACCAGTTCAAGTTGTGTGGGATACAAAGTTAAGGCTGTAGTGAATGCAGGCTGGTCAAAAATAAAGTTGCTATGCAATTTTTTTCCCATAGTCCTTAAATTTATTGTTGTCATGAATTAATTTTACTTTAGTTACTGACACACCAATCCTGTAATTCACTGCATGTGCATGCATCACTGTGTACTACTGTGCCTGTATGCAGTGATACCAAGATTCAGGGACTTCATGATAAGTGTTTTGCCTGTGAAGGATGCTGATTAATAAATTCGTGTTAATAATAGCAAACATAGTTTCCTCCACATTGGTATCAAAAAAGGGAAGTCTATCAAAACGTTCTGGTATCATATAATGTTGATGGCATTCCCTCATAATGAACTATATGATAAGTACATATTAAGATCTGGAAAAATATTTTTTTACATTAATAAAGAGCAAAACCAATATTTCACACCTATAATAATGCATTACAAATTATATCCCAATTTTTCAAAGATTGTTAGACACCATTATGGTCAAATGGGAACTTTGTTCAGTTTTAAGTGGAGAATGGGCTGATAAGTAATTTTCAAGATGGGGTGCTGAGTCTTCTGTGTGCCTACAGATTGCCTTGAGTGTATAAGGTACATTTTCAAACTGAATGTCCTGGTGAAGAGGGATAACATCCTATGTGGTTTTGTGTTGTTGTTTTCACTAATGCATGGAGCACTTATACTCAGCAATTAAATTATTTGTATTTGTAGTACACAGTAACCAGAGCCAGTTGTCTACAGTAGTCTGTATTTCCATGATCTCCCCCAGCAGTCCAGAGTCTTGCCTTCCACAATGGAGGATGACTTTTGGTGTCTGCAGCCACACTCCACGTTCTTACACAACAGCTGTTCTACTCAAGTACCTGAAAGTTAGGCATTAGCAGGGCATGTCTAAGTCATGTAATTAGGTGCAGGTTGACTCAGAAGCCAAGAGAGTGCATGCAGGGGAGGCTGGTTTTAGACAACCTTGGAGATGTCCTGCTGAAGGAAAAACAGGTAATCAAATAATCACAAAACAGCTGGTCGTGATGTCAAGTAGCATTCTGATCTAGGTACTGGCCCAGGAGATGTGCAGAGACTTCAGTGTAGAAGTCTGTGCTGTGATCAGGGCCTCGATTTGCAGTATTCATGAATTTCAGCTGTCCCATGCTGATTCAAGATATTCATGCAGACCATTCTTATAAACCTGAGAGCGTCCAGCTGCTTTTTGCCTCCTGCTGCATATTCCTGTTTAAGTACCTTCAGAACCTTGCTATAACATCATCACATTTTCCTTCCCTGGAATCAAGCCCTCTTGAGATGGCATGCTGGGTGTTGGCTCTAGCCTGTCCAGCTGGTTCTGCAGGGTCAGATGTCATATGTGCTGGACTGAGATGGCACTTCTTTGCCTTGAAGAACTGATGTGGAAGAGGTGACGTTTGACCCCTCTCTCTACCCCTTCCTCCCCACCTTTTGGCTCAGATGTGTCTAGCTCATCCATCTGCCTTCAAGAGAAGTTTATTTTCTGTTTGGGCCATTTCCACTGCTGACAGCAAAAGAGAACATCCTGATAAGGGTGTCAGACTGTATATCAGAACAAGGTATGTTTAGGCGGTTTTCACTGTACAGAAACTCTTTCTAATCATTTCAACTCTGTGTAACCAGGCAAATGCTTTGGGTGTGGCCACACAATAATCACTGCCAATTTTCAGGAAAGGTAGGCGACTCTTTTAAAAAAATTCCTGATCAGGGTCTGGTGTGTATACCCCTGAGTGCCTACAATCAGATTTATGTGCCATTTAAGTGGCTTTGAAATTTTTTGACACTCTTTATGGAAATTGCTTCAGCACTAAAAGGCTGAACCTCTGGGTGGAAAGCAGCCCAGATGGGAAAATGGGGTACAGCAACCATCTTGTCCTCCTTTAAGTCCCTCCTCAAAACTCACTGCAATGCATACAGTAAATTGCAACACGACAATAGCTAGTCAGGTAGCTAACTCTGATCGTTACTGATGACTGGCTAAGAATTATGTACTTCCAAAAGGAAAGATGGTCTAGTGGATAGGGCACTAGCTCAGCACTTGGGAGACCACCTCAGTTTAAGTCCCTGTTCTGCTGTAGACATTCAGGGTGACCTTGGGCAAGTTACTTAGCCACTCTGTGCATCAGTTCCCCATCTGTAAAATGGGGACAATAGTTCTTCCCTATTGTGAGGGCAAATATATTAAAGATTGGGAGGTGCTCAGATACTATGGTAATGGGGGTCATATAATCCCCTAAAATAGATAGAATATATTTATTTGTTATACAGTTTCCCCCTCCCCATCTTGGATTCCTCTTAATCTCATCCTCCTATTACGTCTTGCTTTTTGATTGTAAACTCTTTTGGGGCAGAGACCATCATGTATGCTTATACAGTGCTTAGTACAATGGAGACCCATCTGGCTGTGCCATTTATGTGTTACTTTAATATAAATGTCCCACAGTAATAACAATAAGCATGCTGCAAAGTGTGTGGGGAGGGGACATATTGAACAAGGATGCTGAAGCAAATCCCCTATTCACAGGAAGCTTGCTATGGAATGTCTACTACACACACACAGCAGATAGTACATAATTTTCAAAGTTTCAATCAAAAGACTCCTCCACAGTAAACTGCATGAATTTCCATGTTATCTACCCAAGAAGGAGGAAGTGCTGAATTATTCCTGCCTGGATTTGACCTTCTGGTTTCAAGGAGTATGGACCGTTCAAACCTTATGCAAAGACTTACATTTAATATATTGTATGAATGCCCAAATATTCCTGAGAGTCACAGGGTATGTCTACACTATGGGATTATTCTGATTTTACATAAACCGGTTTTGTAAAACAGATTGTATAAAGTCTAGTGCACGCGGCCACACATAGCACATTAATTCAGTGGTGTGCATCTATGTACCGAGGCTAGCATCGATTTCCAAAGCGTTGCACTGTGGGTAGCTATCCCGTAGCTATCCCATAGCTCCCGCAGTCTCCCCTGCCCCTTGGAATTCTGGGTTGAGATCCCAGTGCCTGATGGGGCAAAAAACATTGTCGCGGGTGGTTCTGGGTACAGCCTCACCCCTCCCTCTGTGAAAGCAGCGGACAACCGTTTCGCACCTTTTTTCATGGGTGAGCTGTGCAAACGCCATAGCACAGCAAGCATGGACTCTGCTCAGATCAAGACCGCAATCGTGGACATTGTAAACGTCTCGCGCATTCTCGTCCAGTCTGTGCTGAACCAGGACCTGCAAAGCCAGGCATGGAGGATGCGGCTACGGCAGTGCAGCGATGGGAGTGATGAGGACATGGACACAGAATTCTCTCAAAGCGTGGGCCCCTGCACTTTGGAGATCCTGCTGGCAATGGGGCAGGTTCTAGTCATTGAATGACGATTTTGGGCCCGGGAAACAAGCACAGACTGGTGGTACTGCATAGTTTTGCAGGTGTGGGACGATTCGCAGTGGCTGCAAAACTTTCGCAGGTGTAAGGGCACTTTCATGGAACTTTGTGACTTGTTTTCCCCTGCCCTGAAACACCATGATACCAAGATGAGAGCAGCCCTCACAGTGTATAATCTTATGCAATAGCCTCTGGAAGGTTGCTATCTATAATCAGCTACTCTCTACCTATCTCTCTATTGGAAATATCTCCTCCCTCTTCATATCTATAAGTAGCCAAAGCAATTCTTAAGCTGCTGCTACAAAATAGGTTGTGACTCTGTGGAAACGTTGCAGGTCATAGTGGATGGCTTTGCTGCAAAGGGGTTCCCTAACGTGTGGGGGGTAGCAGCCGATTAGGGTTGTGTTGGTCTCATCTATCTTGGGCACCGGAGCACCAAGGGCATGTATGTGCGTTAAACCGCAAGGGGCACTTTTCAATGGTGCTTGCAAGCACTGGTGGCATCACAAGGGACATTTCACCACATACCACGTGTGGAATGGCCAGGTAAGGGTTCATGACACTTGCTGTCTTTCAGGAACAACTATCTTTGTTTAAATGGCTTGCAGCAAAGGAATTAGCTTTCCCAGATCCAGATAAATAACAGTTTGGGGGAGGATGTTTGAAATGCCAAATTTCCTGGGTGACCCAGATCTACCCCTTGATTGCCATGGTCTGAAGCATACACAGGCAGCTGCGCCAGTATGTCAGGAGTCTGTTTCAACTATAGACTGCATGTACGTTACACTACGGGATTATTCTGATTTTTTACATAAACCGGTTTTTATAAAACAGATTGATTAAAGTCGAGTGCACGCGGCTGCTCTAGCACATTAATTCGGTTGGAAGTGTTGTCCATGGTCCGTAAGCTTAGCATCGATTCGGAGCGTTTTGTGTGGTAGCTATTCTGTAGCTATCCCATCAGTTCCCGCAAGTTCCCCCGCCCCTAGAATTCTGGGAGATCCCAATGTGCTGAATGGGGCAAAAACATGGTCGCGGGTGGTTTTCTGGTGTATTGTCAGTCATTCCTTCCTCCCAGGAAAGCAACTGCAACAATCATTTCGCCTCCTTTTTCCCCTGGATTGCCTTGGAGATGCCATTGCCGCAACCATGGAGGCCCGTTCAGCTATTTTTTTTTTTTTTTTATACAGTCAACCGTATATTTGGTACTGGGATGCCACGGACAGATGGCAACACTCCAGCGCTACACGCAGCATTCATTGCTTTTGCAATGATAGCATGAGACGGTTACTCAGTCATTCTGTACCATCTGCTGCCGGAGGGTAATTGGCATTGAAGATGAGGTTATCTGTCCCTCTTATACTGTCTGTTCGCTATCAGGGTGCCCCTATGCATGTGCGTGAGATCGGCCAGAGGCGCAAAAAGCAATAAACGGGAAGATCCCAGAGTCAATCCCTCTTTTATATCTGGTTTCTAAAAATAGAGGTCGTCCTACTAGAATAATGGGGCATTGTACTGAAAACCAGCTGTAGCAGAGGAGCACAGCGTGCTTTGTGTCAGATCCTGCAGAATATGATCGGACTATATGCCATTCACCGGGGGACCCCTGCAAAACTCCACCCGTTTGTTCCCTCTCCCCAACCTTCCGGTCTTACCGTGCAGTCTCCCCCCCATTTGTGTTGATGAAGTTATAAAGAATGCAAGGAATTAAGAAACAGAGGACTTGTTAGTGATATTAAAATGAGAGGGAGCAGCCTCACGGCTATGAGCAGTCCAGGCAAGAACATTAAGCGGGGCGGGGGAGAGGTAACCAGCATGCTGCTGCTATGATATCCAGGCAGTACAGATTTTCTTTACACTTAGGAAAAGCGAGGGGGCTGGTGGAGCCTCAACCCAGTTGCTATGAATGAAGACAGTTTACCAGCCATTCTTACCATCTACTGGGGAATGACCGGGAGTCATTCATATTTTTAACCCAGGCACCCCGGCTTCTCATCTCAGGCCAAGCCAGGAGCACTAATGGGGTGATGGTGACAACGGGATATCAGTACATTATTGCACCGTCTGCCACAGGGAGGGGAGAGGAAGCCGGTATACTCTGGCATGCTGCAGCATACGTCTACCAGCAGCATTCAACTAGACATATGGTGAAATTGAAAGAAGTCAAGAAAACTTATTTCTTTTCCTTTTTTTCACGGCGGGGGGGGGCGGGAGTAAATTGTGCGAGCTATCCTCTGAACCACGCGGGACAATGGTTTGACCCTACAGGCAACTGGCGAGTCAGGCCAAGGAATGCAATATACTTTTTCGGAGATGGCTGTGGACTGATGAGAGATAGCTGGAGTCCTCAGTTACCCCTACCCGTCTCTCCATGAGCGTCCATTTAAGGTCTCTGGCTCCGTTACGTGGTCTACGCAGCACGGTGTAGCCTGGAGATTTTTTTTTCAAACACTTTGGCCATTTTCAGTCTTCTTGTAAACGGAGCTTTGATAGAACAGATATTTTCTCCTCATACAGCGATCAGATTCCAGTAATCTCCGTTATGGTCCATGCTGGAGCTCTCTTTGGATTTCGGAACTGCTTTCCACCCATGCTGATCAGAGCTCCACGCTGGGCAATAACAGAAAATGAAAATCAAAATTTCGCGGGGCTTTTCCATGATTTTAACCTGGCATCTGATCTGAGGTTTCAGATTGCTGTCCAGAGTGTCACTAGTGGAAGCACTGGGGGTACCGCCCGGGGAGGCAATACCGTCAATTTGCAGGGCACCACTAACCCTTAATCGATATGGTAATACCGATTTTAGCGCTACTCCTCTTGTTCAGGGAGAGAGTACAGAAACCGAATTTTAAAGAGCCCTTTATACTGGATATAAAGGGCCTCTTTAGTGTGAGACGCGCATACAGCGTTAAATCGGTTTAATCCTGCTAAAATCGGGTTAAACGCGTAGTGGAGACTAGGCCTGAGGCAAGTGCGAATGGTGGTTAGGAATGTGATTATGGCCATTTAATAGGCGCAGCTGGCGGCACATTACTACTGCTCAGACCTCAGGCCAACTCCAAGTATTCCCCCTTGATATTGCTGCTTGCAGTGTGCTCCACATCTCTGTGAGAGTAAGGGAGACCTTTATGGCGGGACATAGGTGGGAGGCTGAGGGCAAATCGCATGGCGCTGATTATGCACAGCCAGACACCTAAGGCGATTAGAAGAGCAACCACAAAGCGTTTGTTGCATACAGAAGTTGAAAACGAGTTATCATCATGGGCAGGGTTACGTGTGATCTGTGTTTGTCCTTTGAGTGAACCCCCCCTTGATTGACTCATTCTTATGTAAGAACCCACCCTCCCTCTTCGATTAAGCTTGCTTAAGAAATAAAAAGTCACTATCTCTAATTAAAGATATATATTCTTATTTAAAAAGTCATTATAAAAAAGAGGGAGAGAACTTGACAAGGATATCCGGATGTGTTTGGCAGGAGGAGATAGGAGGAAGGAAAAAGGCATCTAAAAATATTTCAAAGTATATTGACAGCCTTTTGGTTGGGCTGTTCCACAGAGAGGTAGAGTGGACATGGGTGCACGAAAGGACCTTCCTCCACTGTGTTCTTATCATTTTCTGTGAGGAAGTATATGAAACGTGGTGAAGGTGGTTACAAGGGGCGAAAAAAAAAAAACAAAGAAGAAAAATGCAGTCACTCGGTGACCCTTGCTGCTGTTTGCTGAAGCTTCCACCAGAATTCGGAGGATTCAGTTTGTCACCGCGGCAGCTCCCAGCGTTGGCATCAGCCTCCTCTGATCTTCTGCTGCACCTCTTCATCACGTGCGTCCCTCCTGTCCTCACAGTTCACTGGCATCTTTCCTGTAAATTGATACCACGTCCTCCACTCATTCAGATGAGCTCTTCATTGGCAGACTTACGTTCCATGATTTTCCGAGAGATACTTTCAATCTCGCGTTTCTTCTTTTCCTCCGCCTTATCCTGAGATAGCCTTCGGAGGAGTAGGCAGCTTGAAAAATTTGCAGGCTGCCATGAGGGAGTATTAAAAAAAGGGAGAGAAGTATTAAAAAAGATACATTTTACAGAACAATTGGTTATACTCTTTCACAAGAACAACGCACTATTCAAGCCTTGCAGCCATGTTGATTTCCACTACAAATGGTGCATTTTGATTATCTTAATATTGAGTGCCTTTGCGGCTCCTGCGTGTTAGATCTCAACAGATGCAGGTCCGGGCAGCAGATGCAGCTTCATGCCGGCCATGGTAGCGCCCGTTGTCTTGTTGGCTTTGGCAAGCTGTCATATACACCAGTGCCCTTCTTTCCCAAATACCAAGCAGCACCCTTCGTTACTTGCTGGCTGCTTTTCCTGGTTAAACATGCAGCAGCCAGAACCATCCCCCCATCCAATTCTTGGGATGATCGCTTTTACCCCTCCCCCCACCGCGTGGCTGAAATCATGGTGAAGATCACTGCTAATACCCCCAGTCCAGCCCAAACGTGGCTGATAGCAGGGAAGATCCTGCTAGCAATCGCGTGAATAAGGTCAGCGCCGATTGGTCTCGCCTGCCCTCTCCCGTCCCCGTGTTCGCTACCTGCAAGAAAGGATTTCTTTTTAAGCACAGGCAACCGGCCCGGTAGGAATGCCATCTCGTCCCTTAATTTAAATCACTGAATTTCAAGCGCAGGTTACTATGAAACGATATCACTCTCCTAGATGAATAAACAGCGAGATAAAAGAACAGATGTTGCCTGAATGCCAGCACATCACGGGACCATACCGTAAGCTAGGCTTGTCCATGCAATGATCCAGATATACTTGCTACATGCATGGCGTGCGTCAAGTGTGCTACCATTACGGTGGACGTGAAATGGCTGCCTTTGCCCAGGAAACCTTCTGCAAGCTTTTTGAGTCTTGGAGAGTTTCATGGAGAATATCCTGGAGAGATTCCACTCCAGCTCCCAGACATGTTAACAAACTTTTCCAATAACTGATACTGGCCGTGAATGCTATCCCATCCTTCAGGGCAATCAATCATTAAAAACGCTTGCTTTTATAACCTATGTTTATATTTACAAAGTACACTCACCAGAGATTGCTTCATGGTTACTCAATTGCTCTGGGCTACTGGCTTGGGAGGGCTGGGGAGGGATTACCGTTCTGGGTGAGAAAAAGAGCCTGGGTGTTGGTGATGAATGGATTTGTGTGCTCTCGCAAGCTCGCCTCCTCTGCCCCTCCCCATCTTCCCCCATCCGCAGAATCCTCAACATTTGCTGAAGGATTACCACCCCACCTCGGAATCCACGTGAGACGGGGTGGTAGTGGTAGCGGACACCCGCTAGAATGCATGCAGCTCCAAGCGTAGAAGTGGCATGTTTTGGTCCCTGCCCTGGGACCCTTCCTATTTGCTTCTTTGGTTTTCTGGTAGGTTGTCTGAGCTCCTGAACTTCACTCTGCACTGCACTTGATCCACTGGTGTGGCCTTTTCCATCATGCCTTGGGAAATTTTTTTCAAATGTTGATTTCATTTCATAGCTACTTGGAACGGATTCTGTTAGCACAGAATCCTCTCGCCAATTATTACATCAGATCCAGTACCTCCCATGCATGTCACATGCGGAGTTCTCCTTTCGAATTCTCAGGAGAGACTGCATTGGTATCTTGTCGTGAGCTCTGTGGATCACCTGTTGCTGTGTGAGCCTCTGCCCAAGTAGACACCACAGAAATGAATTCAAAAGTTCGCAGGTCCTTTTCCTGTCTACTTGGCCAGTGGCATCTCCGAGGTTCAGATCTGCTTTCACCAGAGCGGCACAGTGGGTGCACCTGTTGGGATAGCTGCCCGGAGCCAATACCATCAGATTGCGGGCCACACTAAACCCTAATTCAGTATCATAATAGTGATTATTCGCGCAAATTTCTTCTCATTCGGGTGAAGAGATTACAGAACCAGTTTAAAGTAGCCACTGTTATCGATATAAAGTGGCCTCGTTTTGTGTGGACGGGATGCAGCGTTAAATCGGTTTAACGCTGCTAAAATCGGTATAAACGCGTAGTGTAGACCAGGCCACAGGGTGAGTTGGCCCTTTAATGGGGCTGTGGCTCAGGTACACTCCATGCCAGGCTCAACCCACCTTTCCCAGGTGAAGGAGAAAATGCTAGGGTCATATGGTGCAAGCTGGGGGAGGGAGAGCTGCAGGAAGGTTCCTCCAGGAAATCCTGGCTTAGGAAAAGAATCTGCTAGGTTGAAGTCTTAGATGGTGACATCTGCTGTGTAGGCAGCAGGAGAAGCCTCTGAGACAGAGGCCTTAGGAGAGTCTGGGATACAGGACCTGGCTTACTTGTTTGGTTGCTGTTAAAATGTGTGTGTGTGTTTGAACAGTTGACACATCCCTGGAATGCTGGCTCTGGAGGAAGCATCATGGATGCACTGGCTGGTGAACTGGCCTGCCGGCTTACGTGGTGGGGAAACTGAAACAGAGACAAGCTCTGACACCAGGCTTGGGGAGATCTTGTTACACGCAGCAAGAACTGTATTTAAGAATGGTTTTGTTCTTCATTTAAATTTCAAACAAGATATATTTTGAGATTACAGATGAAGAGCTAAAACAATTGTCACTACCCACATGAATCATCTGTTTCATGCTCATATGGTACGTGCTAAATAGGGCCAAACTTCAAGAAAATGTGCAGGGCTTCAGCTTTGGGATTTTCCTTTGGCCCCCTCTCTAGCTTTTATAGAAAACTATTTGAACTTTTGAGCTCCTCACCCCTCCTCTCTTGTTCACTGCTCTATAAGCTTTCATGTTGACAGACACTGTACTTGTTCTCCGGAATTCCTATGAAATGGAGTGGTTATAATCTGGATTATCTTCTTTTCTTAGTAGCACTGATGGTAGTTTTCAAGGGAGAATTTTCACTTGTGGCTGCTCTTCAGTTTATTTTATTTTTGCCTTTCCAGATGCTCTTTTTCACAGTCCATCTTGGAATAAATGCGGCCTCCTTTGCAGTGACTGTGTACACACAGCTTAATTGCTCATCCTCTCAGAAGAACTTTACTTTTCTTTAAAGTCTTGACATCTGTGAAGGTGACCAGAGACCTAGATCTTGATTTCTGAAGAAATGTTAACATGGTGGGAGGGGAAGGTTATTCACCAGAGTTACAACTTGAATGAAGTGCTCTACTTTTAATTCTGTATTCTTTATACAAAGTTCACAGCAATCTGTGAATCTAACCTTTGACCTAAATAGTTTCTTACAATAATAATAGAAGCAGTTTGTCTAGTGGTTTGAGCAGGGGATTGGAAACCAGGACAGCTGGGTTCTAATGTCTGCTGTGTTACTAACTGTATGTGAGATTTTGAATTAAGGCACCGTGGGCACATTTTCAAGAAGCCACTTGTTTTGATTCCTAGGTGCCAGTATTTAGGTACCATTGAGATTCTCCAAACCCTCCCCTCAGCTGCAGCCTAACCCTGTAGGCACCTTTATTCCCTATCCACCTACAGTCTCGCCGGTGAAGTCCCCTAAGTTTTTGCAAGTGGGCTTGTGTAAAACTGCTTAATTACCCATTCGTCCCAAGCTGCTTGGTGACTAACTCATGCCTGAGCCCCGGTGGGATTCACAAACTGGGTGTTTACCCTCCTATCTCGCCTGCAGGACCTGATCATTCCAGAGAATGCCAAACCCACACAAAACGCAGCCAAAGGTGAGCAGATTGGGATTTGTGTGTGAGTGTGATGGGGGTTCTCAATAGACCCAATAGCATGGTGGGGCACTTGGGCTGTTGAAGACTCTGACTCCCCACTCTGCCTGATTTGGACCCAGGTCTCCCACATCCTTGGAGAATGCTGTAACAATCAGACTGTTGGGTATTCTGGGCAGGGTGCTCTCAAGTCCTCTTCTTGAAGGTGTTCCATGTTGTATAACTAATTCAATATTTACTGGGCCAGAAAGAGAGTGAGAATGACTTTATAGCACAGTTAGGGCACTCACCTGGGATGTGGGGGACCTAAGTTCCAGTTAGTGCTCTAGTGAATAACTAACCATTTTTCCAAAGTGGAACAATTTCAATAGGTGAGATTGAGTTCAATCCACCCCGAACACCTGATAGCCTAGTGGTTAGCTTGCTTACCTGGGAGACCTGCATTCAAATCCTGCTTCAAATCAGGCAGAGTGGGGCAGTTTGTGCCAAATTACCTTTAAGGGTTGGGGGCCTCTCGTTGGCATTTTATAGTGGCAAACTAGGCAGCTTGTTAGTTTCTGTGAATCCTGTTTTGAGATACCTAACTCTCTCCACGCATTGATTTAGGCAGTCTGGGCCAAACTCAGGGCTGTGAATTCCACTGATCAGCATGGTGCCTAATAGTTAGGTCTTGCAATGCCAAGTTCCTTTGTGAATGTAGTCCCTAGGGCCTGATTTTCAGAAGTACTGAGTGTCAAGCTGTCTAAAGTGGCTCAAGGATGTGAGTACCAACCCCAGAGCAGATTAACAGCCAGGCCCCAGATCCCTAATTGGTTGTGAGTTATGTACTTAGATTTCACCAGCCAAGTATCAAGTGTAAACTCCTCAGGCACATGACTCCTTTACATGGAGTCACAGACAGTCCCCTTGGGTACTCTGGTCTATATTGCCATCCAGACAAGTTTGCCTTTGTGATAGATGGTACCTTACACCAAAAAGGTTACTTCTAATTCTAAAGCGTCAGTCACTTACCCCAGGTCAACTGCACTTTGGATCTTACACCAAAGACAACACTTGTAGCCAATCATAAATAAATTAAAGATTTATTAACTAAGAAAAAGAAATGAGAGTTATTTACAAGGTTAAAGCAAGTAAACATACACACACAAGTGAGTTACAGTCTTAGGTTCCAAAAGGTAATAGAAGCTGCAAGCTCTATATGTCCTCTAGGGCTAACTCAGGCCAAGCACTGGGGATCCCTTGCTTATGCATGGAAATCTTGTACTCCCAAAGTCCAAGCAGCATAGAGATACAGTTTCTTCCTGTCAGGGATTTTTATTTCCTTCCCCCCCACAGTTCAAACTGATGAAACAAGTACATATGCACATCTCCTCTTCCTGGGGGTGGAGGGAGCAATTAACAAAGTCTTTGTTCTTTGATGTTTCACAATGGCTCAATTAGTTTCAATGGGCCTTCTTGCAGGCAGGACCTAACACCTTCTGTAGGAAGCTTGCATTTTACACTAGTTAGTGCTTCTTTCCTGTTCGGTGATTTCAAGTATTATTAAAATAGGTATTAGATTTATAAAAATGTGTTTTGTCTTGATGAAATGCTTGCAAATAGCTGCATGTATTAATTTAACTTAATATAAATTTATAACACGGGCTACAGCTATTATAAGTGTTTTCATTGTAAACCAACTGTAACACACAGGTAAGCCAGAGTGGTTCCCAGCTATCCATTTGTCAGTGTTCCGTTGAGGCCTAATGGCCATTGCATGAGCAGGCACCTGATCTGCCAGCCTCACACAGTGAGCACTCAAAGCTCCAAGTGAGGTAAATGGGAACTGTAGATGGTCACACTTCTGAAAATCCTAAATTAAGCACCCAAAATCGGAGGACAAGTTTGGAAATTCTGGGCCTTAACCTCTCTATCACCTCACTGTAAAATGCATATAATAATATCTGCATCATAGTGGTGTTTTGAGAGCTAACTAACTAATAATTGTGCTATATGCCAATGCCAAGCATTCAAAGATCATGAATTAGGCCCCAACAACTGATGAATGGCTTAAAAATAATGAGATTTAAAAAAAAAAAGAACTTGGAGTTCTTTGTTTTTGCTCAGTTTTGTAGCTTTTAGGGTTCAAGTTTTTAATTTTTTCTCCATGATAACAAAGGTTCCTTTTTTTAAAATGTGAAACCTGAGATTCTCACACAGAGGATTCTGGGAGTAGGGGCTCTAAGAAAACCAATAAATATCATGCCAATTGGCAATGCTGAATGTAGTGTTGTGATATCCTCAGACAGATGTAGCTACATAGAAAGCCAAATCATGCTCATGTCAGTGGCCAATCTTTAATTCACTTCAGTGGGAGGAAGATCAAGTCCTCTGTGGCTGAGAGAACTGGAAGGGGACAGAGACATGAAAACATCAGTTTCTATTATAAAACAAGGGTAAAAGACTCTCTTCAACTCTTTATCTCAGTGATGGAGTGGGTAGGAGAAACTACCCCTACATGCACACTTGAACTATTCCTTTGAATCTGCAGCAGAAAGCCAGCCAGGTGGAAGCTGCAGAAGAGTTCTAGGTAGAAACCTCACAAGCATAGAGAGAAGCTTTGGGGAGAATACTGTTTTCCTTTATTTATGACCATGGAGTTGCTTTTGCTTTGGTAGTGGTTTTCCATTGCAGAGTGGACAGCCTTCTTTCTTACTAGATTGGCTGCTGTGAAGCTCATGTTCTGCAGCTTTCTATGACTCCCACTTTATGGGAGGTCACATATTAACTTAGTCTGAATAGTTTCTAAAATTATCCATTCTAATTTTTTTAAAAAAAAGCCTGTGCCTCTTCCACCTGTGTTTTTATTTTTTTTTACATTATTTGTATCCTGTCAAGTAACTGGATTATGTCATGATTTCTTTTCCTCAAAAAGATTGATTTCAAATTATGCTTAGTTTGGTCCTATTAAATTGCTATTATTTTCTTCTTGGTAATCTGAAGTGTCAGTTTTGCTTATATTAAGGGATTGACGCAAATACCAGTTAAAATGTAACAGTAGTCATATATCCAACACATGACCACTAACTTGCATAGGTCACCCACTATATAAGAAACTGAATTCATATCAGCTTACTCCTGTTTGCATCAAGATAAGCATGTTGATTTATTTGGGTAGGTTACTGACAAGTGTAGACTGACCATAAAACTATCTGTAGATTTAATTCTTTCAAGGATCAAGGGGCAACATTTTATCCACTTAGTCCTGTAGATATTAATTTTTTAGATTTCTTCATTAATGATAGTATGAATAGGCAAAAGCTGCAAGAGAAAACAGACCATTTTCAGGAATTTGATTCAGAACATTAACACCTTAATTTACATAAAATTAGTTACATACTGCTGCAGTAATTTAATTTGTTTGACCAGGACTTTGCAACTGTGAAAAATAGATTCAGAAAGGCCAATCAAAGAGTTCTACGTATTTTCTGCAAATGACTGATTTCTGAATATTATGATACTAGAGAGGTTTAATTACAACGCAGTTCAAAAATACAGTGGTTCCAGAATTAAACTAATTTTTTTGACTTCCTGAAAAGAGTCTGCCTCATTTTTGAAATAACTGCCATATTTTCCTCTTGTATATTCTCCTTGTGATAGTCTGGGATATGATTATAAAAAGGCTGAACTGTACAAGGTCCATAAAAGGAAAAATCAGTAACAAATGTACAAACAAGGGATTAATTAATATAGATCTTCACTACAAGGATAGATTCATAAGAAAAAAGACTTTTGTTTTGCTGCTGTTTTTGTTTTATTTTAAAAATAAAGCTAGAACCTTCCCTCACATTTGCAGATCCCTTACAGAGGTGAAGGAGGGAAAATAAATTTCTGTTCTCTGGCTGTTGAGTTCATTGCTGTATAGGAGAGCAAATCACTCCTCTAGCAGTAAGATTTAAAATCTGCCTCCGTATTATTTCTTTTAACTTGCATGTGCTTCAGGCAAACCAGGTTGTTCACCACCAGCCTTTAGATCAGTAATTCTCTAGTCTAATGCCTTATCTACACTAGAAAGATGTACTGCTTTAAGTATACTGGTATAGCTAAAACAGTACAATCCCCTAGTTTGGATGCAATTATATTGGTTTAAAGATGCTTCATACTATGTAGCTATTCCTGTATGGAAAGGGGAATACTGGCACAGGACACTGTTGATGCCGGAAAAAAGAAAGGTGCAGAAGATGTGGTTTAGCCTGCAACCTTGCTAATTTAACTAGCCTGGGAACTATCTAGCAATAACTAGTACAATGCAGGTCATGATTCCTTCCTTAATTGTTTCTCTCTGGTAGAGTGCTGCCATCAACCCTCCACAGCTGGTCCCTGGAGCTTCACTGCCCTTCTTTTGTATATGGGTTAAGGGGCTGGAGAAAGGGGATTTTCTCCTCACTGCACTAGATGTTAGGAGTCCCAACCCCATTCCCCAGATTCTTTAAGGGATGCTTTCCCCAAATCCACTTCCAATTCTGGTTCATCAGGGAACTTGACACCACTGTAACAAGTTCCTGCACTGGGTCTTGCTACCAGAAGACACCAGCAATTAACTTGACTGCCTTCCTACCATCCTCAGCTAGGTTCCCAGATAGTTAACTGTTCTCTCACTACCACTGGTCAAAAATATATCACCTTCCCAGTCAGAGATAATCCTGAATAGCAACTATGGTAGTTCTCGATACTTCACACATCTTCAAGCCTTGTCAGCTTGTGGAGGCCTGGTGACTCCCTGCTATGCCCTTCACTGCAGCACTTCAGACCAGCTTACAGTCACTCCCAGGAAAATGTCCTGGATCTGCCCTAAATTTCTATTCAGTTCTCTTACAGAATCCAAACTCATTTTCACCATGGATCCAGGAGACCCCAGTTCTGTGTGGGTGGGAGGGCATGACTGCATGTAAACATGGCAAGCTCTTCTGCTGCCTTCTTGCAGTTGTTAATCCAGGCATGAGAGGGTGCTCAGGCTGGAGGGGACAGAGTTTATATACCCTCCCCCAGCTGTGCAGGGGGCCTGATGGCTAACCTGAGTCCTACTGGGCAACCCACCACCACTGCCTTTTTCCCCATCACTGACTTTTTCCCCCACCACTCTAGACAAATTCTATATAAGCACTTGTAGGACTAGGACCATGGAGGTTCTAGGCCATGGCAACTTACATATCAGCACCAGGTGATCAAATGGGCTTTCTGCTGGGAGACTCTGCAGGAAGTACAGTCAAGCAGGGCCTGAGTGGAGCCCACCCCACAGCCCACTGGTGGCCCATGCCCATGTATAAACAAGGGAGCCATTACAGGAAGCTATCTCAGCTATGATGCAGATTGCCTGCTTGCTTCCACTCCAGACCTTGCCTTACTCTGAACCTTTGGTTATGTCTATACTGCAATTAAACATCCATGGCTGACTACATGGGCTACTGGACTGTTTAACTGTGGTGTAAATGTTTGGGCTTGGGCTGAAGCCTGGGCGCTGGGACCCTATTGCCTCACGAAGTTCCACAGCCCAGGCTCTGGCCACCTGAGGCCAAATGTCTACACCATAATTAAACAGCCCAAGTCAGCTCATGTGGGCCAGCCACGGATGTTTAACTTCAGTTTAGACAGACCCATAGACTCTGTCTCCTGACCCCAGTTCATCCCCAACTTTGCCACTTGCTTTCTGTTTGCAGCTTCGTGTCTGACCCTGACTTCCTGATACCCTGACCCAGTTTTACCCCCAGTTCTGCAACAAGTCTCCTGACTGCAACTTAGTAACTGACCAGTGCACAGCAGCCACTGGTGGCCCTGCCTTGAAGGTTTGCTCAGACTATCTTTGTGCTCCTCCTCCCACATCCAATCCTACACAGGAGATGGAAGGAGTTTCCCACCCTCTTTCCAACGGTTCCCTGACATCTTGGGACCTGCAGCTCTATGCCACCCACCTGCAGGTATAGAATCTTACGCTACAGACCCAAGCTATGCAGTTTGTAACTGAAGCACAGACCCTGCATGAGCAGTTAGCTCGGTCACAAGCCCAGGGGATGCAGCTCGCTAGCACCCTCACAGGGAGAAGCAGCTACCCTATGTTCCTGAGAAAACCACCCGTTCCCTGATCCGGCTCCCATAGATGCCACTGCCTGAACAGTTGGACAAAGATTGTTGGAAATTCCAGGGATTCCTGAACTAAAGCAGGGTATTCTTTCCACCCACTCGTGAACGTATTTCATACATCAGACAAAGGTGGGGCTAATAGTCAGCCTTCACACCGGTGAAGCACTCAACTGGGCTTCCCCTCTATTGCAGCAGAACAGCCCACTACTCCCCAATGCCTTCCTGCAAGCTAAGCCTTCTCAACCATCTCTGATGACCCACATCACATCCGCTCTGCTGAGGCTGCCCTCTGGAAGCTTTGTTGAGGCAAGGCCAGCCACCTCTTACCCGACTCACTTCTGACGGCTTGTGGCAGATGTTGACTTGAATGAGGCTGCTAAACTGCACCAGTGCTGGCTGGGACTTAGTGAGGATAAACTGGCTTGCATTGAAAACCCCACCTTGCCTAAAGGCCTTTATTGAACTCACCTGGAACATCAACTCTTGTCTGAACAAGCAGAAGAAGCAAAGAAGAGACAGCCTGATGCTCCCATATCCACCTACTAAGCCAAAGCCTGTAGAACTGAGTCCTCAATGCATGCAGGTCAACCTGGATCACTGATGCCTGAACCCAGAGGAGAAAGATCATTGCCAGCAGTTGACCCTCTGTTATTATTGTGGGGAACCAGAACAAGCCCTTGTCTCCTTTCCAGCTGAAAAAAGCTTGGGAAATGAACCAGCCTGGGACCAGTAGGAGGGTACAGCTTGAGCATCACCACACTCTATGCTCCAGAACCATCCCTAATCCTTGAGTAGAACCTGACCCATCCCTGTAGTTGCCATAGTGGAAGGGCACTGGGAAATAATATGCTTTGATATGATCCACTCTCCAGTCTTCCTAATAATGCAAGGCATTGGTTGGAACAACATTACCCATGTATCTCCTGGTTGTCGAGCATTAGCTTCCCCTCTGAATATTGCCAGAAAGCCTGCCTACAACAAATCAACCAACACCCAAGTGACTTGCACCCCAAACCCCAAAACTGGGTAAGAATCTTGGAAGTGAAACCCCAAATGATGGGGGGCCGATCAGAAGAAGGCAGCTTTAGACCAGAATCCTAGCCTCCCTAGCAAGTACTGAGATTACCTGGATATGTTTGAAAGGAAAAATGTGGATTTAAGGAAAAACATGGATTCACTACCTCCACACAGGGACTATGATTGTCAGAGAGACCTACTACCTGGGGAAAAGGGGACCTACAGACAGATATATACCATGTTGAACCAGAGATATCCATGAAAATCTTGGAAAGAGTTCACTCAATGACCCACCTCTCCTACAGGAGCACCAGTCCTCTTTGTGCAAAAAATGATGGGACAATATGCCACTGTGTAGACTTATAGCATACTAAATCAGGTGACTATTCATAACTGGTACCCTCTACCCTTCATCCCAGATCTGTTGGACCAGACCACCTGAGGACTGCCAGGATCTTCACTAAACTAGATCTTTGGGGTCCATATTATCTAGTCTGCATAAGACCTGGGGACAAATGGAAGACCACTTTTCATACCCAGTATGGGCACTTTGGATATCTAGTAATGCCTTTGGATAAACCAACACCCCCACAACATTTCATATTTGGCAACATCGTGGACCAACATGTGATGATCTACTTTCATGATACACTAACATTTTCGGAGAGCCCTGAGCAGCACTACCATCATGTCCAGTCCATTCTGGAGAGCTTACAGAAGCATTGTTTGTATGTCAAACTAGAGAAGCAGCAGAGAATCCTGTGGCACCTTATAGACTAACAGACGTTTTGGAGCGTGAGCTTTCGTGGGTGAATACCCACTTCGTCAGACGCAGGTAGTGGAAATTTCCAGGGGCAGGTATATATATGC